>NW_024038125.1:0-167688 GCF_016077235.1 Cyprinodon tularosa | reverse complement strand
ATTCAACCTGTTATCAGTCCTCTAAGGTGATTCAACCTGTTATCAGTCCTCTAAGGTGATTCAACCTGTTATCAGTCCTCTAAGGTGATTCAACCTGTTATCAGTCCTCTAAGGTGATTCAACCTGTTATCAGTCCTCTAAGGTGATTCAACCTGTTATCAGTCCTCTAAGGTGATTCAACCTGTTATCAGTCCTCTAAGGTGATTCAACCTGTTATCAGTCCTTTAAGGTGATTCAACCTGTTATCAGTCCTCTAAGGTGATTCAACCTGTTATCAGTCCTCTAAGGTGATTCAACCTGTTATCAGTCCTCTAAGGTGATTCAACCTGTTATCAGTCCTCTAAGGTGATTCAACCTGTTATCAGTCCTCTAAGGTGATTCAACCTGTTATCAGTCCTCTAAGGTGATTCAACCTGTTATCAGTCCTCTAAGGTGATTCAACCTGTTATCAGTCCTCTAAGGTGATTCAACCTGTTATCAGTCCTCTAAGGTGATTCAACCTGTTATCAGTCCTCTAAGGTGATTCAACCTGTTATCAGTCCTCTAAGGTGATTCAACCTGTTATCAGTCCTCAAAGGTGATTCAACCTGTTATCAGTCCTTTAAGGTGATTCAACCTGTTATCAGTCCGTATGTTTTCAGGTGGAGCATTTATGGAGTTTTAGGAACTAATTATTCTGCTTTAAATGTCATTTCATTTTCTACCTGGTTTCAGGAATCTTTTTATTTCCATTATTTAAGAACATGCTTAATATTTAATGTTTGATTTAATCATGCTGTTGCTATAAAAAATAACACTTTTATGTTAAATACACTGCATAATAGTTTGTTTATTTTATTACCTTTATTGATAGTAGATAATGCCACTGATGGTGGTCAGAGGAACCGGTGGAGCCAGTGTACGGCAGCCTCACCTCTGTCATGTAATATGATCCAGAATGTGGTTTGTCACCATCAGTGTGTGAGTGAATGGGTGAATGACTGAATGTAGTGTAAAGCGCTTTGGTCAAGTCCTCTGAGTTGAAACAGTACTATATAAGTACAGGCCATTTACCATTTTACAGATAAATAAAACTGTAATAAAACAGCTTTAGCAGATCTACAATAAGTTTATAGCAGGTGTGAATGACCTGATCATCTGGCTGTAATTCATAGTATCAGAAAAGGGCCCCAACATCTAATTTTGCTTAGGGCCCCATAGAGGATAGGCCAGCCCTGGTTAAGTGACAGCTGCACACATGGTTTGTGAGATATCAGGGATTTATTTGTTTGCTGCAAGAATTTCTTCATAATATAATCTTTTATTTGGACAGCAGCACAAACTCTTTGTGCATAAAAAACTGGTTGGATACAGGAAATACCTCTTGACATTGACACCTGTGTTAAAAAGAAATGTCAGAAATCGTTCTTTTTCTTTGTTTTTTTCTAATAATTTTTTCTATCTTTGTCTCTTTATTCAGAGGTTGTTGGTCGATGTCAACGTGACCTTAAAGCGTCTCTGAAGAAGGAGTTTGAACGTGTCTCTGAAGGTGTTGCTAAAGCTGGAAAGCAAACCTTTCTAAATGAGATCTACACAGAGCTTTACATCACAAAGGGAAAAACTACTAAGGTCAATGATGAACATGAGGTCAGAAGGATTGAAGCAGCATCCTGGAAACAGAACAGACCAGGAGAAACAATCAGATCACAAGACCTATTCAAATCACCAGAAGGAAGGAGTCAGATCAGAACCGTGATGACGATGGGCGTGGCTGGCTTCGGGAAAACATTCTTAACACAGAAGTTCACTCTGGACTGGGCTGAAGGCAGAACCAACCAGAACATCCAGTTCATATTTCCATTCACCTTCAGACAGCTGAATGTTCTGAAAGAGGAAAAGTTCAGCCTGGTGGAACTGATTCATAAACACTTTAAGCCAAACAGAGACGAAAGGATCCAAAGCTTTGAAAACTTCCAGGTTCTGTTCATCTTTGATGGTCTGGATTAGAGTCGACTTTCTCTCCACCATGATGAGATCCTGACTGATGTTACAGAGTACGCCTCAGTGGATGTTCTGCTGACTAACCTCATCAGAGGGAAACTGCTTTCAAAGGCTCTCCTCTGGATAACCACAAGACCCGCTGCAGCCAATCAGATCCCTCCTGAGTTTGTTGGCATGGTAACAGAGGTCAGAGGGTTCACCGACCCACAGAAGGAGGAGTACTTCAGGAAGAGGTTGAGAAATAAAGAGAAGGCCAGCGAGATCATCTCCCACATTAAAAGATTAAAAAGTCTCTTCATTATGTGTCACATTCCCGTCTTCTGCTGGATCACTGCTGATGTTCTGGAGGGTTTATTGGAGAGCAGAGATGGAGGAGAGCTGCCAAAGACCCTGACTGGGATGTACATCCGCTTCCTGATGCTTCAGATCGAACGGAAAAAGATCAAGTATGATGGAAGACAGAAGACAGAGTCCCCATGGACTCCAGAGAACATCAAGATGGTTCAGTCTCTGGGGAAACTGGCCTTTGAACAGCTGCTGGAGGGAAACCTGATCTTCTATAAACCAGACCTGGAAAAGTGTGGCATCAACATCAAAGATGCTTCAATGCTCTCAGGACTGTTCACTGAGATGTTTAAAGAGGAGAGAGGGATGGACGACACCTCAGTCTACTCCTTCGTTCATCTGAGCTTCCAGGAGTTTCTGGCTGCGGTCTACATGCTCCACTGCTTCACCAGCAGGAACACAGAGGTGGTGGAGAACTTCCTGGGAGAAAAATACAGAGAAACATCTCTGGAGGACTTCATGAAGAAAGTCATGGAGAAATCCCTCAGGAGTAAAAATGGCCACCTGGACCTGTTTGCTCGCTTCCTTCATGGCCTCTCTGTGGAGTCCAACCACAAACTCTTAGGCTTTCTACTGGGTCAGATGGAGATAGGTCCAGAAACCATCCAGAGAGTCATCAACAACATGAAGGAGATGAACACTGATAAAGATGTATCTCCTGATAGAAGCATCAACATCTTCCACTGTTGTCTGTAGATGCAGGACCTCTCAGTTTATCAGTGTCATGGTCTTGGTTCTGCTGTTCTTTACTTTGCTCCTAGTCCTAGTTTCTGTCAGATCCTCCCAAAGCTCTGAGAACTCTGCTTCCAGAGTTTGGAACCATTTTCCTCATCAACACTTCATCTGCAGCCTTTGTTGAAGCTGTTAGATGTCCTCCATAAAGACCTGTAGAGACATGAGCTTTAACCCTTTAGACATTCCAGCCTCCTCTAATTACTGGGAGAACTTTCACTGCTTTCACATGAAAAATGCTGCTTGACCCAAACGCTCTGTCTCCTCCCAGAGGTTTGGGCCTTGATGTGGAGAGCAGATGTTCATCAGATGATGACATCACTGTTTGCTCATCATGTTTTAGTCTGTGTTTATCATCCAGATTGTCTGATTTCATTAGAACTGACTTTATTTCTCCTCTAATCACAGACTTGGTGGCTGTTCTCTCAATGAGGCTGAAAGTGAAATTGTGGCCTCAGCTCTGAAGTCCAACCTTCATCTGACTGAAGTGATAATAGGTCATATATGGGGAACCTTTGGAGACTCTGGAATGAAGCATCTGTGTGAGATACTGGAGAGTTCGATCTGCAAAGTGAAGAAACTGAAGTGAGTTTTCTCTGTTTATTCAAACATCATCAAATATTGAACTTTATTTTCCTGCTCTTAAAACTTTTAAAATGTTTTGTGGTGATTTAAAACAAATGAGTAGATTCAGTGAAATGATAGTAATGAAGATGTTTCAGTTTGTTTTGGGAAAGATTCAAATGGTTAGACGAGATAAGATGGCTTTATTTCTCATTTCTTATCCATATTTTTACATCTAGAAATGTGTTTGGTTCCTCTGGAGTAGAACCAGAACCACAAACATGTTGGAACAATTATAATGAAAAATAATGTTTAAGAAGACGACAATGAAAGCTTAAAAACACTAAAACACTGATGGCAGCAGCAGGTTCCTCCTCCTCAGCTTTGTCCTGAAGCTGCTGTTCTGTTGGACCGGGTCAGAGAGAACCTGTCGTCTTTAATCTGACAGCTGGCAGAGAGGGTTGGAGCCATGTCTCTGTGAGCCAATGATGCTTCATCAGGGGACTCATCAGGAACCTTAGAGCTGATTCAGAGTTCCTCCATCTTGGTTCTGATGATCTGATATGACCCAATATTATGGGTGGTAAAGGAGACCTGTGTCCTCACTGCAGCAAACATCTGATCCTCCTCTCCAGCCTCTCCTCTGTGGCTGGTGTCCTTCCTCTATTGGGATGACTGAATGTCAGCAGGCAGATGGACGGCCTTTAAAATAGAAGCCACAACTTTAGAGCTTAGATTTCTGTCTATGGATATTATATGTAAATATACTGGAGTTGTAACAGGCAGCCCGGGCCACAGGCGGCTACGCTCTACCCCTTCTATTCATTCTAGCTAATCTGATTTGTTTAATTCCATTTGGAGAGCGAGATCATCTGTGGTAGCAGCACTAGACATCTTCCAGGCATGGGAGTAAAACTAGCAGCAGTTCAGCAGACAGGAAGAATGAATGGTAGCTGGCGTGCGCTGATGACGGCATACTCACTCTGCCTTGTTTTTAAAAAATATAAATATAAAAATATAACAGCAGATGTCTGGAGGACAGTGATTGGCCTACATGTTATGAATGCTGGCATACCATAAAGAATAAATGATGAACAGTTTAGTTTGTGCCTTCAACTCGTTTTCCATAGGAAGACGTTACTTGGATATAACCTAACAGAATATCTTCAGAACGGCTCCAAATGACACTAAACTCATATGGGTGAGTAGAACATGATGGAATAATGTAAAATGAACGGCCCAATGTAAAAAAAATTAAGTTCCCCTTCAACAATGAAGAGAAGCCAGGATAGGAGAGATATGATCTCTCTTTTTAATTTTCATCAGAACTCTGGCTGCAGCATTTTGGATCAGCTGAAGGCTTTTAACTACAGTTTGTGGACTTCCTGATAGTAAAGAATTACAATAGTCCAGCCTTGAAGTAACAAATGCATGGACTAGTTTCTCAGCATCACCCCTGGACAGGAGATTGCTCATTTTTGCTATATTCTGCAGATAAGATGTCCTGGCTCCTGTCAGTTTTTATTAGTGTCCCCCTTGTGGTGTTTCTATGTTACTGCAGTTCTAATGACCAGGCTTTTCCAGTGTTCATACATACAGCACTTCATGCTACACCACAGGTTAAGTTGTCTAAATCTTGGAGCGGAACCAACAGTGAGTATATGCATAGTCGCTTCTTGTAGTTGTTTCTTACCCCTCTGTATTATTTTAGATTGTTTGAGGGAGCTCTTTTTTAAGTTTAAACTAGGGCTGCAACAACGAATCAATAAAATTGATAAAAATCGACTTTTAAAAGCATTGGTAAAGAATTTCATCATCGATTAGTTGTGACGCGCGATTAATGCCTCATCCGCCGCCGTCATCATCACATCCACTTGACTGAAACGGGGGAAGAAAAAAAAATACGGCAGCGCTGCAGGTGCAGTATTGCCAACTCAGCGACTTTGTCGCCATATTCAGCGATTTTTCAGACCCCTCCAGCACTATTTTTCAAATAGCGACAAATCTGGCAACTTTTTACGGTGTCACTGGCGGCTTTTGGAGACTTTTACGTGAAAGCATGTATCGTTCCTCCAGCAGCAGCTGCTGCCAGGGGGCGCCTCCCCCATCCCAACCCCGTCCAGACTGCAAATGAAGCGCGCATGCGCCGGGATTGACGGCGCAAATTTATCACAATAATTAAAATAGCCTGCGCTTTGTAAAGTGAAAAAAGTCGTAACATGCAACTTCTGTAAAAACAATTTAACATGGCGCGGAACCACCGCTGTTATGATGCAGCACCTGAAAAGGAAACACGTTGGAGCCTTCGATGGCAGTGAAGAGAGCTGATCAGCAGGGTGAGCGGCCATGTTTGTTTGGTTTTAAAGTGGGGAAACGTAACGTTAGTTTCTCAGGTAGCTCATCTGATGCTTTCCTTACCGTGTTAGTAGGTTACAGACAGTGATAAGGTTGGCTACTTATTTTACTTTTAATTTCATTTGAATTAGCTTAAGCAGCGTTTATATTTTCTTTATAAATAAATTAACTTGCAAATTATGAGGGCAAGGCTTTTAAAGTTTAAATCTTCTGGCAAAGATAAAGTAAAGAAGATCCTGCAATTTATGGAAGTAAAGCAGAATTAAATCCAGCAAGATCAGTAATATGTCAATTAATTATCTGCCACATTCCCATGTAAATATCTGTCTTTGGAGGATGTGTTTTTTAGCACCCCTAGTTCTCTCATTTTTATTCCAAATACAATTTATAATTTGAATCACAGGCTGTTTTTATCTCTATGGTTCAGTATTTTCTCAAGTAGCAACTTTAACTGCTATACTTTCCTGTCTTAAAAGGCAGAACTCTTGTAGTCTTAAAAAAACTAATTTGTGGAAATGGGGGGGGGCGGCATTGTTTGAGCCGCTTAGGGCAGGGGTTTTCAAAGTATGAAAGGGTGAGCCCCCCTCCAGGGAGCACTATGCCTGCTGCGCCATCCCCCCCCCCCCCCCCCCCCCCAAAAGTAATCAACCCACACACAAACAAATGCCACTACAAAACACCTTGTAACTGCTTATAGAACCTTTTAAAGTTTTTTAAAAATCATCTTTTAAAATGACACTTTATCTGAATGAAATTTAACACATCAACATTTGAAAACATTTCCTCCCATTTTTATTATTTTATCGGGGCCTTTGTATGGCAAATACGCCCTTTTTTCATTTTTCTAATGATAAGAACAACCCCAAACTCATTTTTCAACAGTTTTCTCAAACAAAAGTTACATCTGAGATTCTGAGTTTAATGTTTGAGATACCAACAGTGTTTTCACATCTTAACAAAAACATTTTTATCAGATCTTCATTGAGAGCTGTGGAAATTCAGTCCCTACTGACAGCCAAAAGTGCGCAAGTGACACGTCACTCATCCTCTGTTTCAAGTCCATGTCACAGCTCAGCTCAGCCAGAGCCTCTTCCTTTCCTGCTGAAAGTCCATCTTTGAGTGTCACGGGGAAGGAAAATGGGTTTCTCACCCACTGGTTTGCCATTGTCTCCTTTCCAAACTGCTCACGCATCCCCTCCAAATGCGCGCAGACAGCCTGCTGTAAAAACTCCACCTTCAGCCCCGCTCTGGCCAAAACATCCTCTAAGATGGGAAACATTTCCACTGATCCCCGCTGCACACGCCCACCCCACAGTTCCAACTTTGTCCTAAATCCATATTTATTTTTTCCCTAGCACCGCGCCTCCCCTAAGGTGCTCTGGCACCCCCCAGTGGAGGCGCGCCTCACACTTTGAAAACCGCCGCCTTAGGGGCTTTAAAAACATAAATGCCTGTCTTTTTTGCGCTTTATGAAACAAAGTAGCCTATATTTTGTGGATGTACAGCTACATTTCTCATGTAGTTTTAACACAAACATTTATTTTTCATATTGCAACAGTACAGTTAATGAGCAACCTGTACTTGTGTGCTTGATTGTTCTGTCTAAAATGTTTATTTTGGAATAAAGAGGTTAATATAAAAAGTATTTTTTGTCCGATTCATCGATTAATTTAAAAGATAATCGGCCGATTCATCGATTTTTAAAATAATTGTTAGTTGCAGCCCTAGTTTAAACCCTGCTAACAATGCTAGCGCTAATCGCGAAGCTAATCACTAGCATGAGGCTAGTCAGGATGCTAATTTCAGTTCATTTTTGACCTTCATATTTGTTGTATTGTTGAATTTGCTGCATTTTTCTTTACAGTTCTGTCTTGTGTGTTTAATAGAATGAGAACTGTTAAATCTAAATTGTAACACACTGTATATCTCATTTGTATTGCAGTTTAAAAAAAACAACTGAGAAGATTCAGTAAGACAGCCTCAATCACAGCTACTGGCTTTCTAGTTTGTTCGCTATCTGTCAGCCAGGACAGAATATAAGAGAAGGAAATTCTAGAAACCTCTTTTATATGGCATTTAAATGACAGGTCCTGATCAAAAATAACATCAAGATTTTTTTACTTTATCATCTGAAATCAGTTTAATCTCATCCTAATGAAGTGACTGATGTTGTCGGGAAATTTAGATTTCTCTTCTATTGTATATTAATTTATCCTATTTACTCACTATAAAAGTTTTCTCTCTTCACTCTGTGTACTCCGACGTCGAGAATCAAGAATCCACCTTTCGTATTCCATTTTCAGAGTTTTTTAAAGTGTTTAACAGAGACGTTAGCACCTCGACGTCGGAGTACACAGAGTGAAGCGAAAAGACTACAACTGTGTAAACAGGCCCCATTTCCGTTTCCGGTGGCAGCGGAATATTGACTATTCCAACAGAACTCAATGGGATTTACAAAATGCTAAATAAAACACTACAGGAACGTTTTTTCTTTACGAAACTTTTTTTGGAACGTCATTGAACAGCGCTGACGACCCGGTGAGTAGCATATTTTAAAAAAAGAACGTTTAAGGTTGTTTTAAGGACATTATCGGACATGCTCTATGCAAGCCATTCTGAAGCAGCCAGGGGGGGATTCTGCATGAGCCAAAAAGCAGAGACAGGAGCAATTGTCAAAATTTTGGTGTCGATCATTCGATTTCATCCTGAACACTACAGAAAATGGGCTTAAAGTGTTAAAAAGTGAACTTCTCCTTTAAATCTAATGTATCAGGAAGGATGGTAGTTGAAATTAAACGGTTGAAAAGAAATAGCATATTTTCACGACCATAACGCGCACTGTACTA
This sequence comes from Cyprinodon tularosa, assembly GCF_016077235.1. Taxonomy (NCBI): domain Eukaryota; kingdom Metazoa; phylum Chordata; class Actinopteri; order Cyprinodontiformes; family Cyprinodontidae; genus Cyprinodon; species Cyprinodon tularosa. Next base: position 158,866 of record NW_024038125.1, on the reverse strand, counting down.
AAAGCCGCAGTCTCAGTTATGTGTGCCATTTCTGCATTTAACACACATATAAGGCGCAATGGACTATAGGGCACCTGTTTTATATACAGGTACATGTCCTCTACTACGTTTAAATACCTCTACTGCGTATTTAAAAATACAGCGGGGGCAAAACTGAGTATGACTGTGCTTTATTCATGTATTTATTACAAAGTATTATTCAAACCTGGGAGCTGGCCATGAGACAGACACATCGCAGATGACAGAGCGCTGTGATCACTCATAAATTAACTTAAAATCCTGAAACCTGCCGACGGAATATGTTCGCTTTTATTAACGGTATCCTGGTGCCTGCTGTTTAAATTATTTAGATGAAAAACACCTGCCAGCCACCGCGGTAACCCGGTCTAGAGGCTGCTGTTGAAGGGATTCCTACTGTCGGCGCACCGCTGGTATGTGGGGGTCTGAGCGCCTCCGACAGAAATAGTGTAGGCACGATGATAATCTGGATGAACTGACTGCAATTATGAAGTTTTCAGGTGGCCTTTCCCACTTAAAAACATATTAAAACTACTTTATTCCCACTGATCACAGCAAATATAGCTGCAAGATTTAGATTATTTAGATGAAAAAACACCTGCCAGCCACCGCGGTGAAACCGAAGGAGACCCGGCCCAGAGGCTGCTGTTGAAGGGATTCCTACTGTCGGCGCACCGCTGGTATGTGGGGGTCTGAGCGCCTCCGACAGAAATAGTATAGGCACGATGATAATCTGGATGAACTGACTGCAATTATGAAGTTTTCAGGTGGCCTTTCTCACTTAAAAACATATTAAAACTACTTTATTCCCACTGATCACAGCAAATATAGCTGCAAGATTTAGATTATTTAGATGAAAAAACACCTGCCAGCCACCGCGGTGAAACCGAAGGAGACCCGGCCCAGAGGCTGCTGTTGAAGGGATTCCTACTGTCGGCGCACCGCTGGTATGTGGGGGTCTGAGCGCCTCCGACAGAAATAGTATAGGCACGATGATAATCTGGATGAACTGACTGCAATTATTACGTTTTCAGGTGGACTTTCTCACTTAAAAACATATTAAAACTACTTTATTCCCACTGATCACAGCAAATATAGCTGCAAGATTTAGATTATTTAGATGAAAAAACACCTGCCAGCCGCCGCGGTGAAGAGGAGGAGACCCGCCCAGAGGCTGCTGTTGAAGGGATTCCTACTGTCAGCGCACCGCTGGTATGTGGGGGTCTGAGCGCCTCCGACAGAAATAGTATAGGCAGGATGATAATCTGGATGAACTGACTGCAATTATTACGTTTTCAGGTGGACTTTCTCACTTAAAAACATATTAAAACTACTTTATTCCCACTGATCACAGCAAATATAGCTGCAAGATTTAGATTATTTAGATGAAAAACGCCTACCAGCCGCCGCGGTGAACCCGGAGACGACCCGGTGTTGTGCGAAAAAGTGAGCAGCCCACTGAGCGATAGCGTAAACCTGCTTTTCTCTGGATTAAACGGTCATGACATGAAGATCCACACAGTTGCATTATAATATAGGCCTAATTAAATTATAATATAGGCCTAATTAAAGATTCGAAAGCTTAACGTTTGTCACATAACGGCAGTTACGTGATAGACATGTTCTATACTCGGTCTGATGACTTTGTGTAGCCCGGACATTGGAGACTACACTACAATAAATATGATTTACTGGAGGGTTTTCCATAAAGATATAATACCTTTTGCAACGATCCTCATGGCTCTGCATTGTTTTTTATCTGATCTGGCCGTATATAGCACGACTTTCCCATGTTTCTATGTGTTTTGCAGTTTTCAATCAGTTTTCACCTGTCAAAAATTGATTGAAGGCACAGTATAGTCACTCAAAGGTTATTTCTACCTAAATATGACTAGATTTCCTTCAGGAGATGCATGATTTAAAGATCTGAGCTCACAAAACAGCTTGGAACTCTTTTAAAGGACCATTACAACACAAAATAGCCATTTTGAATTGCAAAAAATGTATTAAAGCCCAAATACTGTCATTCAAAGGGGATATCTGCCCAAATATGACTTGATTTCATTCAGAAGCATCTTATTTTAAATAGAACAAGTCCTTTTTAGGCAAAAATCACCTTTCTTCAACCAAATTTGGCCTTTAATCAATTTATAGCAGGGCGTTTTGACCAGCCGACTTGCTAGAAACTGATTAAAGCCCAAATACTCTCATTTAAAGGGGATATCTGCCCAAATATGACTTGATTTCATTCAGAAGCATCTTATTTTAAATAGAACAAGTCCTTTTTAGGCAAAATTTTTGGCAGGTCAAAATGGCTTTTTAGTGTGGTAAAGAGTTCCAAGCTATTTTGTGAGCTCAGATCTTTAAATTATGGAGGTTCTGCAAAAGTTATCATATCTTTATTGAAAACCCTCCAGTAAATCATATTTATTGTAGTGTAGTCTCCAATGTCAGGGCTACACAAAGTCATCAGACCGAGTATAGAACATGTCTATCACGTAACTGCCGTTATGTGACAAACGTTAAGCTTTCGAATCTTTAATTAGGCCTATATTATAATTCAATTAGGCCTATATTATAATGCAACTGTGTGTATCTGCATGTCATGAACGTTTAATCCAGAGAAAAGCAGGTTTACGCTATCGCTCAGAGGGCTGCGGTGCGCGCCCCCGCGAGCGCAATCAGATTCTCGCAGACATTCACTTTTTCGCATGACACCGGTCCAGAGGCTGCTGTTGCATTAAGTTTTCAGGTAGAAAAATAGAGCGGGAGCAAAACTGAGTATAATTGTGCTTTATTCATGTATTTATTACAAAGTATTAATCAAACCCATCAAAGTCATCATCCTCTGTTCCTAAATTAAACAGCTGCGCTAAATCAGACATGCTAATTTCCCCTTCTTCGCTGTCAGAGTCACTTTCCGTGCAGCGCGGCTCCTTAATGCCGGCTTTTGCGAAAGCTCTAACAACAGTGCCAGCAGACAAGTTAGTCCAAGCATCAACAATCCATCTGCAAACGGTGGCGTAACTTGCCCGGCGCTGCCTTCCACTTATAGTGAAACTGTGGTCTCCGTCGGTCATCCATCGCTCCCACGCTGCACGCAGCCTTACTTTGAACGGCCGGTTCACACTGATGTCGAGCGGTTAAAGTTTCTTTGTCAGACCCCCGGGATAACAGCGAGCACAGCGTTTATTTGTTTCACCATGTTTTTCACATCGGCTGTGAGATGGGCACGCATGGAGTCACAGATTAACAGCGATGGTGATGCGTGGAAAAAGCACCTGGTCTCCTCACATACACCTGCCTCAACCCCGCTTTCATCATCTCCTCATCCATCCAGCCCTTTTCATTTGCCTTAATATCATATGTCAACACTCATCAGTGATGCGTCTGTCTCGCTGTCAGCTCCCAGATCAGCTTCTCTGATTGGTTGATGCGGCGCTTCCAGCAACAAAACTTCAATTTTTCCATCTCGAGCAGCAGCAGCGTGTTGGCGGCGCGTCAGATGCTTAAACGCTCCAGACGCAGCGCCTGCTGCTTAAAACGCGCTGCGGGACATTTTGCTGCGCCTATACGTGCGTCAACCATTGACTTTGCATGTAAACTAGCTGCATCCGGTTCACACCGATGTCGAGCGGTTGAATAACAGCGAGCACAGCGTTCATTTGTTTCACCATGTTTTTCACATCAGCTGTGAGGTGGGCATGCATGGAGTCACAGATTAACAGCGATGGTGATAAGTGGAAAAAAAAAACACCTGATCTCCTTACATTTAGCCACTCTTTCATCATCTCCTCAATGAGGTGGTCTCAAAAGTCGCAGTAACAACACACATAGGGCGCACCGCACCAAAGGGCGCGCCGCACATTTTGAGGGAAAAAAAAGACGTTTATGTGCGCCTTATAGTCGTGAAAATACGGTAAAAATGGGGAAAGAAGTGATAGTTTCTCTATAATGCTCAGGTTTGAACAGAAATCTCTACCAGACAACGAGATTGGATATAAATCAATTCACGAGGACGTCCAGCAGGGGGGGGGGGGCATATATACAGGAATCTCATCACCTCTGTCCTGTTTATACTGTGGCTGATCAATCTGTCTTTCAGTTGAATTGTTTTGGACTGGGCTTTATGAAAATGGTGGGTTTTAGGTGTCATGTCAGATCTTTTAGCTTGGTGTAAAGTTTTGCTATTCTCCATTGTAACATCTTTTGGTATAACTGCTTCGATTTCCACTTGATGCTTTTTTACATATTCTGCAGTTCGCTCATGGAAGTTTTCCATTTGTTGTGGTAGGAACAGGTTTTCGTCACTTGTGTCTAAACCAGCAGCAGCGGACTCTAAAACTGCTGCTTCAGCAGCAGCAGCTTCAGCTTCGCTTTCTTTTGCTAAAACATCAAGCTTGGCATCCATTTGGCTTTTTCTACTTTAATTTCAACTTCTCTCTTTGCACATTCAGCTCTTTTTTGAGCTGCTTCAGCTTTTGCTCGTGCAGCTCTAGCTGCTAAGATGACACTTGAGGCAGTCGATCTGCTGGATCTCTTTGAGGCTGTTGATCTGACTTCATACCTTTCATTCTCCATCTTGTGCTGAAGTGACGTGCTGACCGCGCAGGGGTGAGGAGCTCGACACAGGGTGTCCCTTTTCACTGTACTGGCCTCGTAGAACCCAGCTCACTATCCAGGAGTTAAACACCTCCACAAAATAAGTCACCGACGCCAGGATGGGTTTAGACTGTTCTTTATATGGCAGGTGTGAAACTGTAATAAAAAAAATACAGTATACATGAGTGGAAATGAAAAGAAATACAGCAACCATGCTTTAAATGCTAATACTAACCAAATGTATCAACATGAATAACAGAACTAGCTTAAAAACGGCTCCCTTTTATCTTCAAAAACGTGCTTTTAAACAATCTTAATCTTAATCAGAATCCTTAACTTAATCCTTAATCACAAATGTATTGCATACTCACAGGGAATGCCTTTCATGAACTGAAAAATCACAGAAACACGTCAGCCATCAGAGAATTCTCCGCTCTTCTGCTTGCTACACATGACTGATAGAAGTGATGTCATATCCTGTTCAAACCGCAAAGTCAGCCTTCAAAATAAAGCGCATGACACATGTCAGAACAATCAGGCTCTCATGAGATCTTCCTTGGACTATGGGTGCATAGCATATATGGCAGCTGCTAACAGTCATTTGAAAAAACTCGATAGTGAACAAACTCAAGGGTTATGAATATGTTGTGGAGCTTTCAGATCATCTCCTTTAGCTGCTTTACAAGTTGAAACTGGTGAGCTTCCTTTAAGATTAAGAAGATTGAAACTAATGTATATGTATTGGGTAAACCTACAGGGCCATAATTATAATCATCCAACTAAGGCTGTGCTACAGCACTGCTGGGAACATCATACATCTGATTATAATAGCTTTGGATGGATTGGAGACATAAAAGCTCCAAATCTTGGTTTGACTCAGTTTCAGTTTGGCTTTACAGTTCCACAGTCTCCAATTCCACCATGGTTATTCATCGCACCAGAAGTTGATCTGCAATTGGGGGAGTTTAATAAAAAGGGAAAGACTCCAGAATGGCTTGTAGTTAATAATTATTTAGGAAGATTTAAAGATAGTGTAATTATATTTACAGACAGTTCTAAAGATCCAAATAGTGTCAGAACAGGAGCAGCTGTGAATATCCCACTGTCATACTCCCAGTCCTTGGTGCAGGCTGGGTTTGTCCTTTTTTCTCTCTCTCTCTGCAGGGCTGGATGGGCAGGTGCTCCTCATCAGGCTGATTCCCACCCTTTTTAAGGAGCTGGAACCAGGAGGAGGGCGTCAGTTCGTTAATGCTCCAGCGTTGGTACAACTGATCCAGAACCAAGCCTAGCATCTAAGCTTTGCCTGAATCTAACCCTGTCCTCTCTGCTCCCTTCTTGTAGAATCCAGGATCCCAAGCCTAGAAACCACTCCAGAGCCAGTGCTCCCGTTGTCCCCGCAGCATCATCTGCGCCCGACGTGGGGGTTTCCACTCCGGCCCCCGAACCGTTCACTGGAGATCTGAGTAAGTCCAGGAGATTCCTTTTACAATGCTCTCTAGTTTTCAGTCGTTCTCCTCGGTCTTTTCCTGACGACGCCCACAAGATCTCCTATTTAATAGGTCTTTTCCGAGACAGAGCCTTAAAATGGGCTGAGTCTTTTATTGATGAGGAAACAATCCTCGAGTACAGCTATGCCGATTTTCTGGATCACGATCAGCCTCCGGTACAACGTTCTTCCCCCTCAGCTCCTCCCGTGCCTTCCCAAGCCCGGCCCATCCTTAGCCAGCCCACCGAGGAGCCCATGCAGATAGGTAGAGCCCACCTGTCAGCTGAGGAGCGGGATAAGCGCATAAGGGGCCAACTTTGCCTTTACTGCGGCAGTACCGGTCATTTCCGTCTGTCGTGTCCCCTCCGCCCAAAAGACCAGGTCCGCCAGTAACTCTGGGGATACTGGCGGGCGCGTGTATTGAAGACCCCAGTCCTAGGTTTCAGTTAAAGGCCGTTATTAACCTTCAGGACTCTCGCCACCCTGTTTCTGCCTTAGTGGACTCGGGCTCTGAGCAGAATTTAATAGATCCCACTTTGGTTAATCGTTTTCAGATCCCAGTTCGCACGTTACCGTCTCCCATTTCTGTTGCAGGTTTAGATGGCAGTCCTTTAGCTACTATTACCCAACAGACACTTCCTTTTCAGTTTATAACTTCCGGTAATCACCATGAAACCATTTCCTTTTTTGTTTTTCCCACCAAACACTCACCTGTAGTCCTTGGTTACCCTTGGTTGTTAGCTCACAATCCCCATATTAATTGGAGAGAATCCAGAATAGAAACCTGGAGCTCCAGTTGCCTGGCTTCATGTCTTCAGTCAGCTCTTCCTCGTTCTTCGGCCACCCCGTTCTGTCCTGAGGTCCCCCCTGATCTGTCCCTGGTACCCTCTGAGTACCATGACCTAAATCGGGTATTTAGTAAGGATCTGGCTCTCTGTCTTCCTCCCCACCGGCCTTATGACTGTTCCATAGATCTTCTACCAGGGGCTCCGCTGCCATCGGCCCGTCTTTACAAATTATCCCAGTCTGAACAGGGGGCCATGGAGAAATACATTAATGACTCTTTAAATGCAGGCATTATTCGCCCGTCATCCTCACCCCTCGGAGCAGGGTTTTTCTTTGTTGAGAAGAAGGATAAGACCTTACGCCCCTGCATCGATTACCGGGGGTTAAATCAGATTACTATTAAAAACAAATACTCTCTTCCCCTCCTGGCATCAGCCTTCGATACGGTTCGGGGAGCCACGGTGTTCACTAAACTGGACCTTCGCAATGCTTATCACTTGGTCCGGATTCGAGAGGGGGATGAGTGGAAGACGGCGTTCAAGACCCCCATCGGCCACTTTGAGTATTTGGTCATGCCATTTGGTTTGACCAACGCCCCTGCTGTTTTCCAGGCTCTCATAAACGACACTCTCAGAGACTTCATTAATCAATTTGTCTTTGTGTACATTGATGATATACTTATTTTTTCAAAGGATCCCCAACAACATAAGCAGCATGTCCGTTTGATCCTACAGCGCCTCCTGGAAAATCGACTCTTCGTAAAAGCAGAAAAATTTGAGTTCCACCAGGAATCCATCAGCTTCCTCGGTTTCATCTTTGAGGGTGGACAGGTGAAGACGGATCCAAGAAAGGTCAAAGCAGTTACTGATTGGCCCACTCCCACGTCCCGAAAGCAACTTCAGCGCTTCCTCGGGTTTGCAAACTTCTATAGAGTGTTCATCAAGAACTACAGTGTCATTGCTTCCCCTCTTACAGCTCTCACTTCAACCAAAAGGACGTTCCTGTGGTCATCAGAAGCAGATCAGGCCTTCAGACTCCTTAAGGCAGTGGTTCCCAAAGTGTGGGGCGCGCCCCCTAGGGGGGGCGCAATGCCATTGCAGGGGGAGCGCGGGAAGCGGTATGGATGAATGAAGAAAAAAAACAAAAAAAAAACAGCGCTTGCTTGACTGAGCATAATGCACAGTTGTGACACTGCAACCCAGATTTGAGAAGATCTACAGCAAAAAACAGGCTCACTACAGCCACTGAAAGGATGGGAGGATTAAAGTACAAAGAAAAAACTCAGGGAGCTGTTCAATGTTTTCACTCCATTTTGCACAGAGGCTTTTTTAATGTATAGATTATAGCAAAGTTAAATATTGTTACAAATAAAAAAAAAGAAATATGTTTAAAATAACACAGACAACAAAGAATCCTCTTCTAATCTACATTATAGAACTATGAAAAAAATACAGTTACACAAAAGTGTTCCACTGTAAAGATGGTGTAGTTTGTTTTGTTGCAAACTGAAGTGTGAAATAAACTTCAGTGGAGTTTAAAAACAAAATATGTGTATAGATTTATTATATCTGGTTCAACGCTGTGTGTGCCCAGTTTCTTCTTTTTTTTTTTTTTTTTTGGTGGGGGGTCGGGTGATGGGGTTGGTTGGGGGGGTGATGGGGGGGCGTGGAAATTTTATTGAAATCCAAAGGGGGGCCCAGAAGAAAATCTTTGGGAACCACTGCCTTAAGGAGAGGTTCTCTCAGGCCCCCATCCTCACCTACCCTGACCCACTGGCCCAGTTCACTCTGGAGGTTGACGCCTCAGACACAGGAGTTGGAGCGGTTCTGTCCCAGATGTCAGCCTCCGACAGGAAACTCCATCCCTGCGCCTTCTTCTCTAGACGCATCTCTTCTGCAGAACGAAACTACGACGTAGGAGACCGAGAGCTTCTGGCCATCAAGCTGGCCTTGGAGGAATGGCGCCACTGGCTGGAGGGGACAGAGTTACCCATCATCATTTGGACCGACCACAAGAACCTCTCCTACATCCAGTCCGCCAAACGTCTGAACTCCCGCCAGAGTCGTTGGTCTCTGTTTTTCTCTCGTTTCAACTTCACCATCACTTATCGCCCTGGCTCTAAGAACAGTAAGCCTGATGCCCTGTCCCGGCTATTCTCCTCCTCTGAAGACCCTGGAGATCCAGAAACCATTATCCCTGAGTCCTGTGTTGTGGGAGCTATCTCCTGGGAGCTAGAGAGACAGTTGCAGCAAGCACTGGTGGGCGAACCAGACCCCGGAGGCGGCCCCCCACGAAGACGCTATGTGCCCTCCACAGTCCGCTCCCAAGTTATCCGCTGGGGTCATTCTTCAAAGTTCTCTGGTCATCCTGGCTCTAGTCGTAAAATCACCCTTATCCGGCGGTATTACTGGTGGCCATCACTCAATAAAGATGTTTCTGAATTTGTTTCTGCCTGTCCTGTCTGTGCCAGAAATAAAGGCTCCAGCAAACCACCTACTGGTCTTCTCCAACCCTTACCCAGACCCAGCCGCCCCTGGTCTCACATTGCCTTAGATTTTATCACTGGTCTTCCTCCTTCCAACCACAAAACAGTTATCCTCTCCATCATTGACCGGTTCTCCAAGGCCTGCCACCTGGTGGCGCTGTCCGGACTCCCGTCTGCACATCAGACAGCCCGGCTTCTAATCAGCCACGTCTTCAGACTTCATGGGCTCCCCACTGAGATAGTTTCTGACCGCGGTCCACAGTTCATCTCCAGAGTATGGCGTGACTTTTGTCAGAGTCTGGGAGCTAAGGTCTCGCTCTCTTCTGGATTTCACCCACAGTCCAATGGGCAATGCGAGCGGCTCAACCAGGAAAAATCGAGAACACCCTCCGCTGTCTCTGTTCCCAGAACCCCAACACCTGGAGTCAGCATCTCGCTTGGGTTGAATACGCCCATAATACCCACGTATCCGCGGCCACTGGTTTTTCCCCATTTGAAGCTTCTCTGGGTTACCAGCCATCTCTCCTCCCCACATCCTTCCCTGACTCTGTCCTCCCTTCCGTCAGATCACACCTCTCCCGTTGCCGTAGAATCTGGGACCAGACCCGAGCCGCCCTGGAACGTGCCTCCATCCGTGTCAAGGCGTTTGCAGATCGCAAACGCCTTCCTGCACCCGCTTACTTGCCGGGACAGGAGGTTTGGCTCTCCTCTAAGGACTTCCCACTGAAGGCAGTTTCCAGAAAGATGGCTCCCCGGTTTCTCGGTCCATTTAAGATTGACCAGGTCATCAGCCCATCAGCAGTCCGTCTCAAACTCCCTCCACATCTTCGTGTACACCCCACCTTCCATGTTTCCCAGATTAAGCCTGTTTCCTCCAGCCGACTGCCCTCCTGCCGAGCCCCCTCCACCCGCCCGGGTTGTGGATGGTCACCCCGCCTTCACAGTCCGCAAGATTGTTGCCTCTAGACGCCGTGGTCGAGGCCACCAGTTCCTGGTGGATTGGGCGGGTTATGGCCCTGAGGAACGCTCCTGGGTTCCCTGCTCTTTTGTTCTTGACCCTTCTCTTATTACAGAGTTCGAGTCTTCTTCATCCGGACGGCCGCCAGGGGGCGTCCGTTAAAGGGGGGGTGCTGTCATACTCCCAGTCCTTGGTGCAGGCTGGGTTTGTCCTTTTTTCTCTCTCTCTCTGCAGGGCTGGATGGGCAGGTGCTCCTCATCAGGCTGATTCCCACCCTTTTTAAGGAGCTGGAACCAGGAGGAGGGCGTCAGTTCGTTAATGCTCCAGCGTTGGTACAACTGATCCAGAACCAAGCCTAGCATCTAAGCTTTGCCTGAATCTAACCCTGTCCTCTCTGCTCCCTTCTTGTAGAATCCAGGATCCCAAGCCTAGAAACCACTCCAGAGACCTCTGCGCTTTGGACCCCCGTTAGAGGCGTTTTCAGTCAGCCTCTAGGAACCAGTGAGGCTTCTGGCCTCAGAACCAAAGAAGCCCTCCTGCCTGAGCTCACCTGCCTGTCCACCCTCAGACACCACCATCTGGTCTCACCAATCGGACCTGCACCAATAGACTGGACCACTGGACACCATCCTCCCAAACAGACGCCAAGCCTTCCTCTCTGTGAGTCTCACACATCCCTCACTCCTCTACCTGCACCGAACTGTTTCTCACCTGTCACCAAACCTCTTCCAGCAGTATCCTGATAGCCCTGCCTGCCGGACTCCTCTCTGTACACCACAAAACTTCAATAAAACCCTTAACTGATCATTGCCTCCGTTATTGCTCCTACTCAGAGTCTGAAAACCCAAACATGACACCCACACCATAAAGTCATGATTAAAAGGAGAACAACAGATTATCTAGCAGTTTTTTACAGGTGAATTAATTATGATAGCTTTAGAATGGTTGCTTGATGAAAATGTTAAAGAAGGAAATAATTATATTATTGCATCAGATAGTCAAGCTGCATTATTAAGTATCAAATCTGTCAAGTCTTGTAGATTAGATTTGTTATTAGATAAATATAAACTATTAAATCAGCTTCATAATAAGAATATTTTTGTTCGATTTGTCTGGATTCCTGCTCATGTAGGGATTGAAGGAAATGAAGAAGTAGATATATTGGCTAAACAGGCCTTAAAATCAGATATTAACTTAAGTGTTCCTTTAAGCAAAAGTCAGGGTAAATCTATAATTCAAAATAAAATCTGTAAGATTTGGCAGGAACAATGGGATAATCATGACACTGGTAGAGATCCATATAAAATTCAGAAGACTGTGGGGGTAAGAGTTGTACAAAAGGAAGGCAGAAAGAAGAGGTAATATCTCCACTTAGAATTGGTCATACTGGACTTAAAGCTACAGTGTGTAATAATTACAGGGATATACAGTCAGAAATGTAATATATTATACATAACTATGTTATTTATCATCATCTACGAGCTCAGCCTCTTAACCTTAATATTTGCGTTGCCTTAGAATTCGTTATTTATAATTACATAGGAGCGGGTCTCGCAGCCATGGAGGCAGACATCTTTGCGCTACGGCAGCGCAGAGCCAACAAACTAGCGATTGCGAGATCGCCCATTACGCTCGAAAGTAACTACGGCAAGTTGAGAGAGATGAACTGAGACGGTACTGAACAATAGATGGCAGTATTAAAATTATCTATGTAAACAAATCTCATCACTTGAGAAGGTAGGTGATGCGGACGTCGTGGAAGACATTTTGTCCCGTAACGCTCGCCGTACTGTTGGGGGGGAGAAGCGGCGGGGGGGAGATGTTCATGTTGCTGCGGTCTGCAGTCTGGATGTTAGATGTCGCTGAAAATTACACACTGTAGCTTTAATATTTCTCTTTTCAGAATAGGGAAACATGACACAGGGACTTGCAATCACTGTAATCAGATAGAAACATTGGATCATGTATTAATGGAATGTAATAAGTATTCACAGGAACATCAGCATTTAAAGTTAACACTAAATAGAGAAAAAATTGGATTTTCAATGATAAACCTTCTAGGAAATGGATCTAAATTTACTAAAAATTAGTTAATTAGATTTTTAAAAAACACTGGATTATTTTATCGTATTTAAATCAAGAATATAAGTGCTTATTCATAAAATTGAGGTATGAATTAATAACTTCCCTCTGACATCATTGATAACAACACTCCATTCTGGTAGGTGTCGGTAAATGCACCTTAAGTTGGTTGCCATCCGCCAATAAAAAACACAAGAAGAAGAACGTCAAATGGCCTGCCATAGCAGGAGCAGTTAGTTGGTGTGAAAGTGAGTTAGCTCAGACTTGTTTTCAGGAGAAGTTTAATATCCAGTCTGCAGGTTAGCGGGACACAGTAGATTTTGAAGGAGAAGCTGTTGGGCTGTGTGTTTGTTTTCTTTGTTGCTGGATGAACTTGAGAGTTAGAGTGAAGCTAAGCTAGCTGTTCACTAACATGGACTACTGGAAGCTGCTGTTTGGCTGCTAGAGTGGAACTTGAAGGGCTACAGAAGATCGTTAGTGGACTGGAAAATGAGAGACGGACTCCAGATAGTCACTCTGAGGGCCCTCATCGCTCCCAGAGGGCCTCTGGCCTAGTGGGAACTGAGGGCCAGTAATCTGGGACTTTAGCTTTCAGTCTAATGATTTTTTTTTACATTTTATTCATTAATTTTCTATTATTTTAGTTTTAACCTGCCTCTCCAGTTGCTTCAACATGTCTTTTATTCTTTATTCAGATTGAGGAGCTGCAGGTTTTTAGAGATCAGCTGGGCTTCTCTGGGCTCAGTTCTGAAGTCCAACCCCTCCCATCTGACAGAACTGGACCTGATCGACAACGACCTGTTTGATGGTGGAGTGGAGCAGCTCTGTGGTTTTCTCCAGTCTCCCCTCTGCAAACTACAGACATTGAGGTCAGTCACCATGTTTTAGTTAAGTGCTGATATTTCTGATGGTAAATATGTGTTGACTCTAAACTGCAGACATATGGCTGATTAAGGGGCGTAGGTTTGATTCCAGCTTTGGTAGGGACACTACTGGTCTTTAGTTTCATTGGTCTGATGTCATTGGTCCTATGCAGAAATATGCATGCTCTTTTTTATGCTTGACGTTAAAATCAGGGCGCATTTCATTTAAAGAGAAAAGCTGCATTTTTTGCTACATTTATCCTTATTTTATAATCACTACTCACTCTAGATGCTGTTTATCAATGTTTGAAGCATCAGCGGCTCTGATGAATGAGGAATTAGGATTTTTTCCACTTTGAAAGGGGTTTCATTTGAACTCACCAGCGACTCAGACAGTAGGTTAATACGTGTCTATTTAACCAAATATAGTCTAAATATGTCTGTTATATGTGGATTTATCCTGTATTTTTTTTTGAAGATATAGAATTGTGCCGAGGTAAACCCCACTCTTATTTTTTATCTGATATGCTCTCTCTGTATCAAGCAAAATAATACATTCAAGGGACAGCAAATAAATACTGTATTTGCATGAGTACTGGAACTATAAGAGGAACTGACACTGAGCTTTTAAAATATTAACTTAAAGGAAGGCAGTCAGCTGCTAACACACGCAGACTGCTGAATTTAATAGATTATTCCTACAGAAAAAATCTTAAATCCTATATATTGTCTTTAGATGCAGAAAAAGCATTCGATAGAGTAAACTGGAAATTTTCATTTGCTACTCTACATAAATTTGGCTTTGGCAATTCCTTTATAAATTGGTTAAAAATATTATACAGCTTCCCAACAGCCTGTGTCAGGACAAATAATCAAACATCTTCCAGCTTTTGTCTCCAGAGGGGCACCAGGCAGGGATGCCCACTCTCCCCCTCACTTTTTGCTATTTTCATTGAGCCTCTGGCTGCTACAATCAGACAAACAAATATTATTTAAGGTATAAAAGGCATGAAAATAGAGCATAAAATTAGTCTTCATGCAGATGATGTATTACTTTATCTCCAGCACTCAAACACTTACCTCTCTCAAGTGATTAGTTTACTAGAATCGTTCTCAAAAGTCTCAGAATACTCTATAAATTGGTCTAAATCTGTAATACTACCAATTAATTGCTCTCTACAGAATCCCTCAGGTCTACAATTGCAATCAGGAAATATCAAATATTTGGGAATTACTGTGTCATCTAAACTAGCTGAGTTACCAAAACTCAACCACATCCCTCTTTTAAAGAAAATAGAAGAGGACCTAGAAAGATGGAAATCGCTTCCGATCTCCCTTATGGGTCAGGTAGCCTCAATTAAAATGATGGTCTTACCCAGAATTAACTACCTATTTTCAATGATCCCAAATAAACCATCAACCGAATGGTTTAAATCTCTAGATTCTTCCATCTCTAAATTTCTTTGGAAGGACAAACCCCCTCATATCAGCTTAAAGACACTACAGAAAACCAAAGACAGAGGGGGACTAGATTTACCTAACTTCCAACACTACTATTTAGCAAATAGATTACAATACATCTCTAAATGGATAAAACATAATCCCTTAGATGAGCCCTGGATAGACACAGAACAGGATATATGCAGTAATATAATAATCTCAGATTTGCCGTTTATTAGCTCTAAGATCAAACGGCACCCATGTTTCAAAAATATTAACATCAGCTCTTCCCTGACAGCATGGTGGGAATTTCTAAAAATAACAAAGTCATCACTTATCCCGTGCAGTCGTACACCCATCTGGAATAACCCTGACATTCTACAAAACAATAATGTGATAAACTTTCCGTACTGGAAGAATAAAGGTATTACATATCTGGATCATTTGTTTGAAGGTACGGAGTTTATCACATTTGCTAGATTTAAGCATATTGATGGAGGTTTAATAATTCCAACTAAAATATCAGAGTTTCTAGAGTTAACCCCCCCCCCAAACTACTGTCTAAGTTATACAGGACACTGACTAAACTGGATGATCCAATATCTCTTCCTATTACTAAATGGGAGGAGGATTTATCAGTCAGCTTTGAAGAAAACATCTGGGCTCAGATATGTCTAAGAACTTTTAACATGACTAGAAACCCCAATTTACAATTAATACAATACAAAATCCTCCACAGAGTGCACTATACAGGTCAAAGATTATTCAAGATGGGTTTTGCGCAATCTAACATCTGTCCACAGTGCACAGGTAATCAACTTGATAATTATTTTCATGCGTTATGGTTATGCACGCCGGTTCAGAGATTCTGGGTACAGGTATGTAAGGATCTATCACTGTGCCTGGGTTGTAAAATCCCAATTTCTCCTCCAGTTTGCTTGCTGGATGACTTTGAGGGAAGCTCTATGGGAAAAAAATCAGTTTGCATGGCATTCACTGCATTATGTATTGCAAAGAAAACTATCCTCATGAATTGGAAAAGTAAGGATAAACTCAACATCAATCAGTACAGAGATCTGTTGTTGGATCATATTAATCTTGAGACAACATCTGCATCCCCATCAGACCGATCTCTCTGGGCTCCCTTGATCGGCTCCATCACTTAGTGTAGTGGGGGGCTGTGGGGTGCGTCTTATGGGGCGCAGGGGCTAGTTCAGGGGTCCTTGGGTCCTAGGGGCTCAGGGGGTGCTCGGAGCGGGGTGCCTGGTTGGTCTGGCCCAGGGGACTGTTGCCCCCATCAGGGCGGAGTCTGGGGCGCCTCGGGGGGGTCCTGCGGCGGTAGCGTGCGGTGCTTTTGGGGGGTTCCGGGGTGGCGGACGTGGGCTACTGGCCTGGTAGCTGTCCTGCTGCTGGGTGGGGCTGGGCGCCGGGCATCGGTTCTTTTATTGTAGTAGCAGTTTTATTGTCTTATATCAGAAATCAGAATCAGAATATATCCTACAACATGGCCCTATACTTACTTAGCAACAAAACAGTACATCTTGAAGTCCACGTATGAGTCTTAGCAATAAATAAAGTCTCTAATGCTGGCTGGCATGCCAAACAAGGAAGCAGTTGTACTGAGTTATGTAGTCCTGTTTCTGACCTTATGCCCACTTAGCAACACAGAGATTGCAACATGTAAACAGGGAGTCTACAGGCTGGAAGTCATGCACAAAACTTGGCAATAACAGGATGTTTACAAGCTGGAAGTCACGTACAAGTCTTGGCAAAAACAGGGTCCTTAAGGCCCATGCGCACGCAATCGGGTCACAGGACAAGAACTTCCAGGAAGTTCTTCAGAGCGTCCAGTCGTGCACGTGCATCCACACAGTGCGTTGTGGAGCCTATAAAATGCCGCCCACAATGGATTGAAGGTGGGGGAAAATTACAGATGTGAGGACGTAGCGCTGAATGTATGAAGTGTTTAAGACAGCTGTATGAATTCGGTTTTGTGAATAAATATTCCCTCCCCGGATGACGGAATGATGTGAATCATCGGCCTTCTTTCTGTCATAAGAGAATTCTACCAATGAGCTACCACAATTGGTGCATTTTGGCCGGATTGAATTGAATCAGGACCTCCCGGGTGAAAACAAGGAAAAACTAAGGAAAAGGAGAGGTGAGTTAAATTTACCCTCCTATTTATTAATTAGTATAGGCAGAAAGCTCTTACTGGCCACTGAATTAATTTAAGCGATTCACCTTTCTGTCACCGGATGTGCTGCAGCATAAATTGGCATCTTGAGATAAATTTAGCTGTCCAGACCTGGCTCAGATTATGGAATCATTAACAGTAATCTGCTGAAGCGAGATTGCACCATAACTTTAGAATTTGGTGGAAACTAGCAGTCACAAATTATAATTGATGTATCATTATGAATGATGCAACTATTAATAAATAGCTAACCCTAGTGACGAATTAAGTTTCGTAGAATATGTCTCTGAGTTGCAGGTCGACTGAGCCTGAAGGACTATATTGAGATCTCGTATGTTGCTGTTGTTTATCTCCGGAGAAAGAAGCAACAGAGAGCAGTTTGGCTCTGTGTTGATGATGTTAGACCAAAAGTTGTTAAAAGGAGTTAAAAGTGCATGCAAATTAGTTTATATTGGCTGCTTGGGTCTATGAAGTTAAAGAATTATGTGCACAAATAATAATTTGCCATGGCATTTAATGGTATCAATGTCTAAAGAGCTCTGTGTGATTCTGTCTGACGGGTGCCGTGTGAAATGTGTGTGTTTGAAATCTAAGTGTACACTAAAAACATCTGTTTAAATTCAAACCTCCTTCCAGAATCTGTAATCAGATCTTAATCACTGTAATTTAATCAGACTGAAAACAGTGTAAAGTAAGATCTAGTCCCTACAAAATGTAGAGATCTTTAATAACCTCTCCTAAGTGTCCCATAGGACATAAGAGGTCAAAATAAAAGGAGGTAATAAAAGTCATTAAATAAGGAAACAAAACATAAAAAGTAAAAATAATTACATAAATAAGTCTAAAATCATAAAAGACTAAACAAAAGAAAAAAGTGATCACTTTATATCTGTAAAAGACGTCTGCTTTCACTTCAATTGTAACTGCGTCACATTTTCTAATAACTGACCTGCATGAAAAATAGGTGTCCAGTTGTTTGTTCTAACAGAAAAGGCTTAACTGTGCCCAATGTTTAAACATATTTGGTCGAAAAGTTGTTAATTATTACAGAACAATTTGTTACGTAAACAGTGGATATAAGAGAAGTTTCAAAATTTTTTAAGACAACATCTAAAAGCTTCAAAACAAGTTTTTCTTAGCAAAAGCCCCCTCCCTTTTCTTCTCTCCTCCTATGAGCCTGTCTGTGTGTGCGCTGACACACACACACACACACGCTGGAAGCTTAAAAAATGCCACGACGTTCTGTATCTGTTAAATAGGACTATATATTATTATAAACAAAACTATGTTAGAAGCCGGCATGTGTCTATCTGTCTGTCTTTATGTTCTTTGTCTGTCTGTCTGTTCTATGTTGTTTGTTCAATGTCAACATGTCTGTCTGGGGTATAAAATATTAGTTCTATTATGTTTCAATATAAACAGATCAATAGGAGAATTAAACAGCAGATAATTAGATTACACATATGTTAAAACATAGATTAATATGGCAATAAACATAAAATCCCATGAAGAACTGGATTCTCTCTATGCATCCACGTCCGGACATATGATAAGAAAGGTATGCAGGAAACCTGTTGCTGAAAAAGTCGAATTTCTGCACGCTCTTACTATTTGGATGCGTTTTGAGTAATTCAGTAATGAGTGAGACCAAAGTCATCAGAAAATACTACAAGACAAACAATGACAAAACTTTCTAAAAAGAAAATACAAATAATGTGTACAAGAAATACGATCTGGTCTAGACAATTTCTATTACAAAGTGTTTGGTTTTAGTTATATTTTGTTTATGTTGGTTTGCAAATGCTATCAATGTTGCTGTGATTTTTGGAGGTGAACCTTGAGAGGAGCTGAAATTTATGCAAAGTGTTGATCTTCTTTTTCAAATGTTTATAAAAAGTGAAAAACTATGGTCGATTTTATAAGAAATATATTGATTAATACATTTACATCTTACTATGTCTTGAAATTAACATGTTAAAGGTTAGAAAATCAATTTGTACTAAAAGTGCTGTAAACCTCCCCTCCCACCTCCTGCCCAACAGTAAGGTCCAAAATGGTTCTGAGTTCTGTCCCGAGGCAAACGGAAACTCAACACACACACATTTTCTACACACACACATTATGCCTGACACACACACAGCTGCTTGTTTTCGCTGAGAGGCTGGAGGAGCACAGTTACCAGAGTGCACACAGGTGGCGATCAAAATAGAATTAGGGCCCGAGGGTTTCGAAGCATTTTTAACTGAAAACAATGTACAGATTGTTACACTAGAATGATATTGTGTACGGCATGTAAAGTGACTGATTTTGCAGCTTATATTTGATTATGATAAACCCCACATGATTAGACAAATCCTTCCTTTGCACATAAATGACAGAATTAGATTACTCCTGAGTTAAGTTGGTCTGACTGTAGCAAAGTGAATAAATGTAGCAAAGTAAATAAATGAAAGACTGATTATTAAGAATACTTAAAGGTGAATTTTCAAAAAGAGCAAGTTACATTTATGCTAAGGATTTCTTAAGGTAATTAACTTTTGATGAAACTTGATAGAACAAATACAACTCAACAATTATTAGGGGTAAGAGATAAATAAAATGAAGTCCTATTAACACCTTGAAGCAAAAGTTGGAAAGTGGTTTTGCTATGGGAAAATTATGATTTATAAATTGTTCTTTCATAAAACAATTAACAAGGCAAATTATTTACATGGAGAATTTAATTAAACCTAAAACAGTATTGTGGTTGTCTTAAACATAAAATGTGATAAAAAACATGCATTATTATTTACAGAGTAATGAATAATGGTATGTAGACACAGGAGTTGGATGAGTTTGGCTGAAAGGTTAGGATACGGTGCCCTGAGCCCAGGGGTCTCGGAGCTGCATGAGAGTCGTCCAGACTTGTGACCAGCTGATAACTAAATGCCGAGGTGAGCCTGGTGAACTGAAGCCGTGCAGCCGAGACCGAATGAGGCGGAGACTGGAGGAATCACGGTCATCTAGCCGAAGCGGCTCGAGCAAAGAACACTGGCAGAACTAGAAAGTGCTGCAGCTGACATGAAAAGCTTGGAGGGAAGTGCTGGCCTTGTGGTTAGGGCATAGAGCTTGGAATCCTGAGGTTGCGAGTTCGAAACCCTTTTTCCACAGACTGCCACTCTGGGTCTCTGAGCAAGACCCTTAACCCTGATTGCTCTCTGGTGCCTAACGATGGCAGCCACTGCTGAGATCAATAAAACTTCAATTAATTAATAAGCTCGGCCAAAATAGGAGATGTTTCTGTCGCTGGTTGCTGGACGTGAAGAAGCTGCAAAAAGCCAAACACATCAGATACTCAAATTAACACAGCTTTATGGTCAGAGTAAGTGAATTATGGTTTATTTATGTACAACAGCAGAGATCAGCAAAACATTTACATTTACATGGTGTCTAAAATAACATCTATTCTGTCTTACAAAACAACCTATAGGTGTAACTGTACTTCTAATTCTAAAGCATCTATTGCAAACTAAATACAATCAGACTTTGTAATCAACGCCTTAGAGCAGTTGTGATTATCTTAATATAAACTTGCATTCCAAACCTTTGAATGTCATGATTTTCTTTATAGCAAAACTATTTTGTAACATCATAATGCATTATGTTCTGGTTCAGATACTTTCTAAAACAAAAGCTTAACAAAATATGGTCAGCATTTAATATAGAGTGATGTGAAGTTTGCTGAGCACATTATGAGACTTAGAACCAGCATGAGGAAGAATATCTCATATCACATTTAGCAGAGACAGTTTAGGACTTAGAGAAAACATGCTGATCAGTTCATGCAATTAGAATTAAGTAACACTGAGATTTAGATAAGTTAATAACAGAGTAAGATTTTGTCTTTTCTTTTCTTTTCTTTTTTTCTGTTCATCTTAGAAAAGCTTGTTTCCAGCTTTGGGGGACATAACTCACACTGACATTCTGTGTAAACCTGCTGATGTTTACTTTACAAAGACTGAATTAGTATTGGGAAAACTATAAGCAGTAATTAATAAGCTTCAAAATGTTCAGAATATGTTACTAATTGCCACTATGTAAATCATTACAACGGTTACATCCTGAATCCTATGGGATGTTGTTTAAACCTTTTTTTACTTTTAGTTTGTTTTTGGAACAGTTAAGTTGAAAAACCACCAGCTATGATTTGTAAAGATTCAGCCAACAGTGAATCTACAGACGTTATTTCAAATATTAGAAATCAGTTTTCTTCATTATCACTACATTCTCTGTTAAGGTTGATAAATATTATGTATTAATTGATCAAAGGTTTGAATGGAAAAGATCAAACATTTCCAGACCAGTTTTATTTTAAGTACAAAGGCTCAGCCTCCTTAATGCAGGACACAATGTGGACCAGGTTTTAATTGCACATTCTGCATTAACAACGTACAAATTATTCTGCTTTAAGTTTCTCTTCACAGACGCTGCTAAACCTGAAACCTTTTCTGAAGGAAGACTCACGGTTTGTGCGAAATGTCATAGTAAGGTAGGAAAACTATTAATGGATATTACATAGAGCTCGGCTGCTGATACTCTGGAACTGTTCCCAAATTCAGTGATTTAAAACAAACAGTCTATAGTATTAAGAACTAAATCAGAAGATAGAGACATGTGAAAATTATGTGACTATGTTAGAATAGGTCATGATTCAAATTTATTAAATAGAAACCTTCAATATGAACCTCCTAGTGATTATCTGGGCACAAAGTACAATGTAAGATTAACATGTGTACCTGTAAACTATATGGAATATAAATATTAGAGAATGCAAAAGAAGCTGCTAAAAGTAAATATATCAGGAAAACTTAAATTAAGACTGTCTACAACATAAAATAAAAAATCAAATCAGCAGAAGCCTATGCAGTATTTAATGACAATACATTTCCATAAATTAGAGATTCTATTAATCCTTAAATAATGCACTAGATGTACCTCTGAAAAACTTTAAGTAAAACTAAGAAATCAACATTCAGACTAGTTTCACAATAATAATCCAGGATGTTTATTGAAGTGAGACTTTCTCTCCCCCAGCATCAGGACTAGCTGTTTACTCAATAAGATACAGAAATAGAGAATAATGTTTGAAATGTTTTTATACAAAATGTTACTTGGATTTTAAATAAAACTCTTACATCCTAAAGTGAGAGCAACATGTATTTACTTCAATATATGAGGAAGTTATCTTTTTGAGGAAACTAACAAATAATGCTGGAAACAGAACCAAAGACTGAGATGTGGTTCAAGAAGTGAAGAACCGATGATATTAATAGACCTAAGAAGTCAGTAATGCTTTAGATTATATTAGATGATTCTACGTGAAGCGTATAATAAAAACTGTTTACTTAACTAAAAGATTCATATAGAGACAAATCAGAAACCTAAATGCAGATGACAAAAGACTTAAAACAGATTATAGGCTAAAACAGACTAAATACAGTTCTAGCTCAAAGCCAAATAAAGTATGTTAATACTTACTCAAATATCTTTGTGTTTCGAAAGACATTTTTTCTGTCCGCCTCTCTCTTGGTTGTTCCATGGAGAGAGGAAACAGTCACTCCACATTCCAGTCTGATTAAACAACTTCTGTGCACTGCTGCACACACTCATTCAAAGTCCACAGGAAGACAACCTTTTATTTTTTCTAGCTTGGCAGAGAGCTACAGGAATGATTAAGGTTAAAGTGGACACACTAACTTGTTCATGAATATCCAAGACAAAACGTACAATCTTAAAAAGGTTACATTCCTGGTTATCTGCACCGAGCAAGCTAATATTTAACAGAATAAACATTATAATTATAGCTCAGATGTATCTATGCAGGGTTTGCAAGATCAAGGATTAGTTTAATTTAGAAATCAGACTTTACACAAATAATTTGAAAAGTTAATCATAATTTCTGTCTCCAAAACGAAACGCAGATTGTCACACATGTTCTTAATACATTTCTAACAGTAAAACACTGAATAAAAACAGGCTTTACAACTGGAAAAGCACCTTAAGATTTGAATTCAGGAATATTATGTAAATGTGAGATTATGTGATCCAAGTGTATAAACTGTCCAATAAATCCTAGATCTGGAATGTCTTTACAAATGTTGTTATAAAGCACAGAAAGCCAGAATGCAGATTGTCTTTACAAATAATGTAGGATGGCACTCAACTTGCTTCCAGAGGAAAAAGGATTTTGGCTTATATTCTCATTATTACTATACTGCTAAAATCTTTACTACTTCTTACTACTCTTGTGCATGAAAACCCTGGTTAACAAAATTGGAACAGAAGGCTAAGATAATAAGAGACAATATTTTCAGTGTTTAAAATTTTTCAGAGCAAGGATCACCATATTGCCCCCAGATGATGCCTCCACCCTGTGACAAAATGGCTGAGCCTCGGTACGCTATGGAGCCTGAGAAGAACACCTGAGAGCTGAGAGTGGTTTGACTATATTATTTCTTGTCTTTTCTTTCATAATCTAATTCCGATGTAAGAGGAACCTGTTTAAGGGTCTCATTGTAAATTCAAATGATTATTTTACTCATGTTTTTCTTTCCTTGTGTCATTAACATATAATTGGGGATTGATGCATTTCGAGGAAAAGGACCCAGGAACTCTGTGATGAGAAGGACCTTACAGAGGAATAGAAAAGGTGATAAAGCTGGACTGTATTTATCTCACACTTAGCTGTGTTAACAAGTTTTTAAATTACAAGATTCCTGAAATAATTGTGGAGCGATTTGAAGCTGTAACACCGATTGCACAGTAGGATTGGACTGCCACTTTCTTTGAGTAAAGTTTTCTCCTGTTTTTGTTATCTTAGGAAGGTAAGATGATTGTAATTTATTTCATGTTTGTTTAAACAGGTAAGATGATTCCTACAAAAGATAGACTATTTTGCTGGTTGTTTTGGCCTGAGGTCCAATCTGAAGTCCTACAATCGTGTTACATGACTTATTTCATTATTATCAGAAAGGTTAATTCTCTGAGATTTAAATTTTACAGTTTATTGGAGGATATTTGGAAATATTAATAATTGCAGATAAGAGAGAAGATACACCAAGAGACAATGGGACATTACTGCAACAATCAAAAGTTCTCTTATTTTAATTTGAACATTAATTACAGAAAATGGACTTATGAAGAACAGGATGGGTTACATCTCTAGATTTCGTTTCAAGATACTGGTCAGTTTTTTCTTTCCTCTCAGGATCACATCTGATAGTGAGATTTAAGGACACTGGGACAAGGACTGCCCTCACTCTGGATCCGCATAAGCCATGGACACATGAACGATATGCGAGGCCCAGGGGACCAGGACAACCAAGGAGCAGAGTGACTGAACTCAAATATTAAGGGAGGTACATCAAAGAGTAATGAAAAGACAAGAGGACCAGCAAACTCTAGCTACACGTCGAAAGAATGCAACTCCAAGGAGCGACCAGCAGATGGACGACCGAGAGGAGCAGATGTGATGAAAGCATCACAGGGGGGAATGGGATCCCTCTCCAATTGAATTAGATAAGTCAAACACTATGTACTGCAATGTCAACTATGATTAGTTGATATTTGCTGATAAGAACACTAATTGTGGTTTTTCTGTCTTACTCATTTTGAGGGGACGGATTGTAAAGACCAGTGACCCCAGGCATAAGACTGCAAACCTTCGACTTCCGCCTGCAAAATACTAAAGGCGGGAACCTGTGATCCTGTGTTCATGCCTTTAAAAGCCAAGGACAGAGCCCTGAAATGAAAGAACTATATTTTTGATTTTTTCAACAGGAAAGAAGACAACACAAGTATTGATTATTCTTGTATTCTGCAAATATAAACCTGATGATTGTAACGTGCCATTGCTTTGCATTATAACCTGTATTATTGTTTTATTATTTCACATTGTGAACCATCCATAGCAGGCTGTTTAGAGGAGTACTGACTGACTGACTTCTGACTGACTTTTATTATTAATTACGATACTTAGTAATGGTTAGTTAATGGTTTCATTTAAAGGTTTGTATCCCCCAACTTCCATCCATATCAGGCTGTGTCCGTAACGTTAATATTTCGTTTTTTTTCACTTAAACTTCCCACACATGTAAGTGCACTTAGTCGCGTAGTATTCACATCATCATGTAACATCACAAAGTATTTCATCTGCATTGAACTACAGGGGGGAATGTAGTAGCAGATTTATTGTCATATATCAGAAATCAGAATCAGAATATATCCTACAACATGGCCCTATACTTACTTAGCAACAAATCAGTACATCTTGAAGTCCACGTATGAGTCTTAGCAATAAATAAAGACTCTAATGCTGGCTGGCATGCCAAACAAGGAAGCAGTTGTACTGCGTTATGTAGTCCTGTTTCTGACCTTATGCCCACTTAGCAACACAGAGATTGCAACATGTAAACAGGGAGTCTACAAGCTGGAAGTCACACACAAAACTTGGCAAAAACAGGGTCCTTAAGGCCCACGCGCACGCAATCGGGTCACAGGACAAGAACTTCAAGGAAGTTGTTCAGAGCGTCCAGTCGTGCGCGTGCGTCCACACAATGCGTTGTGGAGCCTATAAAAGGCCACCCACAATGGATTGAAGGTGGGGGAAAATTACAGATGTGAGGACGTAGCGCTAAATGTATGAAGTGTTTAAGACAGCTGTATGAATTCGGTTTTGTGAATAAATATCCCCCCCCCCCGGATGACGGAATGATGTGAATCGTCGGCCTTCTTTCTGTCATAAGAGAATTCTACCAATGAGCTTCCACATTATGGTGCTGGCCGGGGTGCTTCTGCTCTGCTCTAAGTCGGGGCGTGCCTCGTCTTTCGGTGCTGGGTTTCGGTGGTTGGCCGTGGCGCTTGCCGTGGTTGCGTCGTCCGGGGGGGTGCGTGGGTGGTCGCGCCTGTGGCCGGGGTTCATGTGTGTCTGTTGTGGGCTGGTAGCGGGCGTCAGGGGGTCCCGTGGGCGGTGCGGGGCCAGGGCGGGGTGGGTCGTGCTGCTTTCGCGCCGGGCACGGCGGGAGCAGTGGGGTCGCGTCTGCTGCTTTCTTTTTGCTGCTTGTGCCGGCTTCTGGCGGCTGGGGCGGCCTTGCTGCTCTGGCTCTCTGTCGTGCGCCGGGCGGGGCTGCTCTGTCCTTTGTTTTGCCTTGCAGCTGTGTTTGCTGTGGTCGGTGGGGGCGGAGTGGTTTCGTTGTGTTTTTGGGTGGGGGAATCCGCCTGGGGGCTTGGTCAGTGCTGTCGGTTCGTCCATGTCGGCCTTCCGGTGTTGTTTCTGTTGGGGCCGCTCGGGCCCCCGCATGCCGAAGGTGCGCTGCCGGAGGGGTTCCTGTTCGGCGGGCTTTCTTGTCTCCTGGGAGGGCAGGCATGCGTGCCGGGGTGCCTCGGGGCCTGTTGGCTGGGGGGGCATGGACATTAACACCTATGGCAAATGCTTACCCCCTCACGGGTTTGCACTCTGTAAGTGGGGGAAGGGGAGGGAGGGGGAGTAGGTATGATCTCGGCCTGGATGTCTTCTGTCGCTTGTGTGGTGAGTAGCTTGATTGTTATTGTAGGGGAGGGATTAGATCTCCGGAGGGGGGGTGGGGGGTGGTGATAGTGGGAAGAAGATCTTGGAAGGGCTTCGGGTCTGGCTCCCTGTCTTGGTACTGGTCCGTGTGCCCCCTGGTGGGGCTTCGTCCGGGGTGGGGGCTCTGCGTGTTGCGCGTGGGCTGGCCGGCTGGGGTTGCCCCCCCCCCCTTATTTATTTATTTATTATTTTTTTTTCTTTTTTTTTTCTTTTAATTATTATTGTTATTATTAGTATTATTATTATTTTTTATTTATTTTTTTATTTTTTTTGTATTTATTTTGTAATTTATTTATTTATTTTTTTTTTGATGTACAGGACGGGGGGAGGGTGGTGGATTCGGCTCAGTGCCCGGCTGGCTGGTGGGTCCTGCTGCCGGTCCCATGCCCCCGGGCTACGGTGGTGAAACTGGTGGGGCCCCCCTCTCTGGAGGGGCTCTCGGGGAACGGGGATGCCTATTGGAGTCAGCGGGTAGCTGGCTCCCTGGGAGTGCAGCAAGCACCCCAGTCCTTTGCTCCCCATCCCCGAAATCCTCCCTCTGCCTGCTCCATCACTCTGCCACACATGTAGGTTTTTGGGGAGGGGGTCGTTACTGGAGAGCCACACCTTCTGATGATGTCCCGCACCCCAATTTTATTTTGCATTTTAGACACTTCCATCTACATCATTTTCACAACACACATCTATGTAGGGCATTTTCGGGGGGTGGGGGTGGGGGGCTTACTTTTATGGTCCTCACCACGGTCGGCCTCCTCCATCCCCTCTCGCATCTAGACATTGAGGGTTCAGGGTTGTCGAAGGGGAGGGTGTGCTGGCACTGTCTATCTCCTGGAGGGGGGGTGGTCTGTGCCGGACACCCCCTCTTGGTACTCCCAGTTTTAATTGCATCTGAGAGCAACATGCAACAACACCACATTCGAGCGGGCGCAGGGAGGATCGGGGTCTTCTCACACCCCTGTTCTCCGGCTGCCGCCCGGAGTCTGGGGCCTGGAGGAAGAGCAAGCCACCTGGTCCGTGGTTTTGGCTGGGACCGGCTGCGGGGCCTAGGTGGCCTGCCCGTGGCGGGGCTTCACCTCTGCTCTCCCCAAAGAAGGTTGGATGGAGGGGCATGAAGTGCCTGGTTGAAGCATTTTTTTTTTTTTTTTTTGCGGGTGGGGCGGTTTTGGTTGGGTGGCCTGCGCGGGATGGGTGGGCCCCGGTCCCGGGGGGGGCTCTTGCTGGGGGTCTTCCGGTCCGTGTGTGGGGTGGGGGGCCGGGCTTGAAGCAGGAATGAGATGGGTTGGTGTGGCGGTGTCGCCGCTCCCCTCCCCCCACATCCGGATTTTAGGTCCACTTATTGGGTCATCCGGTGTCATCGGGTTTTTGGTCCTGGTATTATTGGATGTGAGTGTTATGTGTGAATGAGTGTCCGCGTTGTTCTTTTCTTTATTTATTATTATTATTATTATTTTTTTTTTTTTTTCCAGTGGTACGAGTGGGGGCACTAGGGAGGGAAGGCATGATTGAAATGGTGTGTTTTTTTTGTTTTGTTTTTTCTCTCCCAGGTTGGGGTCTCAACCACACCCTCTCCCAAATACATCTCAAGTCTCCGCTAAGTGCGGAGCCCATTCCGCCCGTCCTGCTCTCCCTCCGCTGGCTGGCGTCGGGGCTCACCGGTGCACTGGTGGAGCTCGGGGTCTGGGGGTGGATGTCCGGGGGGCTGCTGGCTCATTCCTGGCGGCCTCTCCGTTCGCCCCGGCCGGCCGGGGCTTTGCTGGGGCTCCTGTCTGGGGGTCGGGCGCCCTTGGGGCCTCGGATCCCTGGGGCCCAGGACTGGATCCACTTCGGGGTTGGGCTGGGTGTTGTTCGGGGATTTTCGGTGTTGGTGCCTTCGCTACGATGCCGGTTCCTGGGCGGTGTTTTTTTCCTATGCCGGTTCTGTGGTATCGGTTCGGGGGGGGTGAGCTGCACGGCATGGTGGGGTGCGAGTCTTGGGTCCTGTTTTGGGCTCCGGTTTTTCTGCTCGCATTTCTCCTGTTGCATATTTATTTTAATTGTAATTATTAATTAATTTATTTATTTATTTACTTATTTATTTATTTTATTTATTTATTTTTTCTTCTTTTTCTTCCTCGGTGGGGGGAGCGGTTGCGGGCGGGTCGGTGTCTGGTGTCCATTGTCGCATTGTTGGGGCCCCTTTTTTTTTATTTATTTGGGGGGGGTTTGGCATGTCTGTTTTCTTGGCGGGGCGGGCGGGCCTGCTGGGTGGTGGTCCTGCTGGCGGCGCGCCGCTGGTGTGTGGGGGTCCGGGCGGCTCCGGCGGGGGTGGTGTTGGGGGACCGGTGTGGGCGGGCTGGCTGCGCTGATTGGGTATTCGGGTGGGTTTTCCCTCTTGGAGGCATGGCGGAGCTGCTTTGTTCCCGCTGATCGCGGCGGTTGTGGCGGCAGGGCGGGTGGGGGTTGGAGTGGCTCTGGCCGGCGCGCGTTAGGGGGCCGCTGCTCTGGCCGCATGTCAGGGCCTGGTGCGGGCGGTGGGGGGGGGACGTGGCTGTGCTGCTTTGGCTTCGACCGGTGGGTGGTGGTTACACACAATAGCAATATACCTTATGTCAAAAATGATGGATGGTGACCTTTGACCTTATGTCAAAAATGATGGATGGTGACCTTTGACCTTATGTCAAAAATGATGGATGATGACCTATGACCTTAGGTCAAAAATGATTGATGGGTTATGACGTATATGACATGACCTTATGAATTATGAACTCTATGACCCGCACCTGATCAAAAGAATTTCTTATAACCCTTTTATGACCCTTAAATTTCTGCACAGTCAGGCACCATCATATTTTTGCTTCATCAATCAAATTCTTGAATATAAACATTGTTTTCTTCCCAATCAAAGACAGTCCCCACACATGGAATTTCCCTCCCACCACCATCTCATCAGACACCCCCATACACACATACACAAGAACTATGAACTCTTTGTCCCACACCCGAACAAAGGATTTTCTTATGACCCACAAACTTCTGCACCGTCATATTTTTGCTTCATCAATCAAATTCTTGAATATAA
This sequence comes from Cyprinodon tularosa, assembly GCF_016077235.1. Taxonomy (NCBI): domain Eukaryota; kingdom Metazoa; phylum Chordata; class Actinopteri; order Cyprinodontiformes; family Cyprinodontidae; genus Cyprinodon; species Cyprinodon tularosa. Next base: position 129,287 of record NW_024038125.1, on the reverse strand, counting down.
ACATTGTTTTCTTCCCAATCAAAGACAGTCCCCACACATGGAAATTTCCCTCCCACCACCCATCCCATCAGACAACCCATACACACATACACAAAAACTATGACTCCATCATCAACCCCCCTTTCCTAAGCTAGCCAATGAAAATAGGAGGGCGGAATTATGTCCTCTTTAAATATTGCTGGGGAGAAAAATTTCTGTATTTTCAGCAAGAGAAAAAACACTTACTTTCCTACTGACAATGTCAAGAATTCCGAGAGCTATTCTTAAAAGCAGAGAACTACGCTCTGCATTGGAAAAAGAATCTGCATTGAAAAAAAATTACCTGAGCATCTTGAAGCAGGTGTAAAAAACGAGATCCGTTTTTCCGTCTGCAAAGAAATGGAGGACGCGATGGGAGAATTCGGGATCGGACCTTTGGTGAAAGATGCTTCATCTTCGACAACCCTGGATGCTATGGAAGACTCTGAGACTGCGCTGTCTGTGAAAGATGCTTCAACTTCGACAACCCTGGACACTATGGAAGACTCCGAGACCACGCCTTCCCCGGACATTAGACCGGCCGAAGAAATGGAGGACGCGATGGAGGTGAATAAAAGATGTGCGTTGTCGAGCGGAACATCTTTATTATCCGAGACGCCAATTTCCGTATTCCAAGCTTCGAACCACCCACTCGAAACTCCCAAGAAATCATCGTTGTATCTATGCCGGGTTCAGCCCCCTCCCTTAGAAACCCTGCATGAAGAATGGTCTTTAGAGGATTCTGGCATGGTTGGGGCGTGGGGATACATCTTCAAATACGAATCCGGTGAGCTCTACCTTTACCAACTGGATCAAGAAGAGAAGCTCACACCCTTTTCCAACACATGCAACCTTACCTATAATGACTGGGCAGTGCTGAGATTGGTGGTCCCCTACAATACAGAAATAAGTGGGGAATTTGCTACACCAGATCGGTCAGAGTTGATTGGTTTTCCATCCGATGTTGAAATCGTCAACGGAGAGATGCTTTTTAGCGCAGTTTGGGAAACAAAATCTACCACAAACGGGGCCTGGTCTCTCCGAGCGAGCAGGCGACGGAGCTACGAGGCTTTTTCCCCCGACCTGTTTGTTTTAGAAGTTTTCAACATAGAAAGTGGGATCTTTAGGACCATGCTGGCGATACCATTTAGTGTATGGCGCCAAAAAATGATCGAAATTTGGGATCGAATTTCCAACCTGTTCCGGAGTTCGCCCTGCTGGCTTGACATTCTGACTGTGAAAAAAACCCTCTTTTAGACACGCCCTCCATCCTCCACCCTATATATTTAGCGGGAGGAAGCATACCAGCACACATCCCTTCAAGAAGAGGCGAACCTATAGCTGATAGAATGGGGTCGTACTGGGATTTATACTCTCCTATTTCCCCCACTCCATTTCTCCCACCTTCACCACCCTATCCTCTATCGCCGGTGCTTTTTCCAGACGAAGCTAATCATCCACCATCACCAGCGCCTTTTCCAACCAGCACAATTCTCTTCAAGAAGGGACAAACCTAGGATCAAATTTCCAACCTGTTCCGGAGTTTGCGCTGCTGGCTTGACATTCTGACTGTGAAAAAAAAAACCCTCTTTTAGACACGCCCTCCATCCTCCACCCTATATATTTAGCGGGAGGAAGCATACCAGCACACATCCCTTCAAGAAGAGGCGAACCTACAGCTGATAGAATGGGGTCGTACTGGGATTTATACTCTCCTATTTCCCCCACACTGACTCCATTTCTTCCGCCTTCACCACCCTACCCTCCATCGCCGGTGCTTTTTCCAGACGAAGCTAATCATCCACCATCACCAGCGCCTTTTCCAAGCGGGACTAATGAAGTAAATAACCTGAAGGAGGAAAAGAAATTGCTTCCCGCTCTTTCCGAGTCTGATGAAGACAGGGCGGCGGGAGCCTCACCTGATTCGTCCGAAGACGAGCAAACCAGCCTCATCGTGCATCCGGCGCAGACTCCACCGATTATAAACGGGGAGGTGGATGATGAATGGATCTTTTCCTCTCACATTGCTTTAGTAAAAACAGCCGTGCTTCATTTGCTTAACGTCGCTTTGGAATATAATCGAGAGACTTGTTACGGATGTCAAACAGACCACCCGAGTCAACTACAGCATCAATGTCTCGAAGCATTGAAAGAAGAATTCTATCAGACAACCTTTATCACGCTTCAACGTCGACTCAAAACACAGCAACTCATTCCAGCCATTCAACATCTGATGAAAGAACGCGGACAAGAAGCGGAGGATTTCAGGGTGAAGATAATTGTGGAGACTCTTTTGTATGAACTCAGATCTTCGTTCGGACTGTGTGCCGCTGTTGAAGAAGTGTATCGGAACAACAGAGAAATTTACAAAATCAAACAACTCTGTGCTATTTCAAACATCTTTGGTCGCACTGAATGAATGATGTGCTATTTAGTTGCTTTTTTATCTTCTGTATCACTCAGAAGTGATTGAAAAAAAAAAGAAAGAAAAAAGATTTAAAAAAAATAAATAAATAAACGTTTTTTGTTTTGCATTCCTATTTTGTTTTTTTTTACATTTCAAGTTTTTTACATTTTGTAGTTTATAGATGTGATTTGAATCGTTTTGTTTTTACATTTTGTAGTTGTGATTTTAAAAGTTTTGTTTTTTACATTTCTAGTTTTTACATTTTATAGTTTTGTAGATGTCATTTAAAAAGAATTTTTCTGGGTTTTGTGTTTTTGTGTTTTGTTGTTTTACTCGTTTATCCGATGTAAATAAAGGAGAAAAAAATTAAAAAAAGTCTGGTTATTTTTTGAGTGCTGATGTAAGGAATAGGATGTCTGACCGTGAAGCTATAAGAAAAGTCTACTATAACCCTTCCAATCCTGGAAGTTTTGGGGGAAAAGATAGGTTAAGGAGAGCTTTGCAGAATGAAACTGGGGAAAATATTAAGGTAGCCGAGGTTGAAGATTTTTTATCGGAGCAAGACGCTTACACTCTCCACAAACCGGCAAGACTTCGTTTTCCAAGGAACAGAGTTTTTGTCTCGGGGCCATTGAAACAATTTCAGGCAGATCTTTGCGACATGCAATCTTTAGCCGACCAAAATGACGGATACAATTATTTATTAACGGTAATTGATTTGTTTTCCAAAAAGGCTTTTGTCCGACCTCTTAAAAAAAAGACTGCCTCAGAAGTAGTAAGGGCGATTGAATCGGTGTTTAAAGACAGTAAAATTCCTAAGAAGATTCAAACCGATGCAGGGAAAGAATTCTTTAACAAAGACTTTAAGGCCTTAATGAAAAAATATGGAATTATCCATTTTGCAACAGCCAGCGATGTAAAGGCCTCTGTCATAGAGCGATTTAATCGTACCCTCAAATCGAGAATGTGGCGATATTTCACCGCTAATAACACATGGAGATATCTGGATGTGCTTCAAGATCTTGTAAAAAGTTATAATCATGGCTTTCATTCCAGCATCAAAATGTCCCCTATGGAGGTTTCCTTTGAAAATAAAGACCAAGTCCTGAGGAATCTTCACGGTCGGAAGGTGGGGAGAGAAAGAAAGAAGGCGGCAAAGAGGAAATTTAAGAAGGGCGACCCGGTTAGAATTTCAAAGTTAAGAGGGGTGTTTGATAAGAAATACGAACAAAGCTTTACGGATGAAATCTTCACCATATCCGAATGCGTCGATCGTTCACCTCCTGTGTATAAATTAACGGACTATGATGGAGAGCAGATCGAGGGGTCTTTTTACGAAGAAGAAATACAGAGAGTCAAAATACCCAAAGACAAGGTATACCATGTGGAGAAGATATTAAAACGACGTACGCTCAGAGGTCAAAAACAAGTGTTTGTAAAATGGAAGAACTGGCCGGAGAAATTTAACAGTTGGGTCAGAGCGGCAGACTTGAGCGATGTATAAAAAACCCCTGCATTGAACCCACCTCCGACACTTTACCATGGATCCGGTGAGCGATGACGATGGATTCTATATTACATTACCGTCTAACAGCAGCATGGACGTATTTAAAAATAATACCGGATCTAGTTTCCGCGTAAATTTGGGGCGGCATATAAATTTAGAAGGTAGATGGCAGGTTGCCTTGGTAGAGATTTCATATCCCCACACGTGGTTAAACGTCCCTGCAGAATCGGCCTATTTTGATTGGCGGGAAGCTGGACGGGAGCAGTTCTTCCGGCAGAATATAACGCACGGATATTACGATGACATGACACGATTCAAAGCGGAGATTGAAAACCATCTGAGAAAAATAGAAAGTGATATATATTTAAAGTTAAATATGATCGAAAAAAGGATATTTTGTCAAGCAGGGGGTCGGTACAATATACGTTTTCATCCTCCTATAGCATACATGTTGGGGGCAGAGCCGGGGGAATGGATTTCGGCTAGTAAAAGAGCCCTTCCTCACCCTTTTGATCTAAAAGGCGGTATGGATCATCTGTATTGCTACAGCGATGTAGTCGCTCCACAGGTGGTGGGCGACGCTTATGCCCCTCTCTTACGTACCGTGAAAATAGAAGGCCGATACGGCGATATTATCACACAACATTTCAATCCTCCTCACTATTTACCCGTTTCAAAAAATCATATTGAAAATATCCACGTAGAAATAAAATCCGATCAAAACGTACCGATTAATTTCAGCTACGGAAAGACCGTCGTTAAACTACATTTTAGACCAGTCTCTTCGAAGCCTATGAGAAGAAGAGACATACATTACAACGGGTAATTTTCACCGATCAATCAAGATATATATTTCTGGGAACATCGTTCATGTCGTCACTTCACCGTAGACTCCCCTTCAGAAATATTTTACCCCGCTGCATCGGAGAGAAGCAAATAAATAAATAAAAAAATCACACCATGGCGCGTATCGGATTGAATACGGATCCCCATAGGTTTATACATTATTACCAAAATCAGGTCGGAGGCGATTTAGGAGGATTCAGCGGGGCTCCCGTGTTATACGGGCGTGGGATCGGAGCCATATTTTCAAGATTATTCAGATTTGTCTCACCCCTATTTAAAAGCGGATTTTCTATAGCTAAACCTCATCTTAAAAGAGAGGCGAGCGGCATAGCCTCGGACGTGATCGGAAAAGCTATGAAGAAGATATCCGGAAATGAACAGGACGGTTCAGGGCTGATGCTTTTATCGCGACGAAACAAAAAGCGTCCGCCCGGAGAACGTGTTTGGAACTTTCAAAAACGCAAGAGCGTTAAAAGAAAGAAATCATTAGGAAGAAGCAAGGCTAAGAGCAAGAAGTCTGTCAGGAGTGGAGATATTTTTCAGTGAGGAGGAGAAGACATGGCTCTACTGCATCAAAAGTCCCCGGAATGCAGTTTGACGGAACTGGACGTATTTTCCGCTCCGATGACGCAACTGTCTATAGAAGATAAGGCTTATACAGAAATTCATCCTCTCTCGGCTCTTACAGAGACGGGTCCTATCGAATTTTTTATCTGCGGCGAAGGCGATAAATATTTGGATCTAAACGACACACTGATCCACCTACGTCTCAAAATTACTAACGTGGATGGTAGCGACCTAGTGCCGGACGCTCCCGTTGGATTAAGTAATTATCCTTTAAATACCATTTTTAGTCAGTGCGATGTGACCTTGGGGGATAGACTTATTTCCCAATCCAGCGCTACTCACCCGTACCGAAGTATAATTGAAACATTGCTCAACTATTCAGAAGATACGTTAAAGAGTCAATTCAGCGCAGGCCTTTTTTTTAAAGATACGGCCGGTGCTATTGATTCAATCGTCACCACCAACGGCCCAAACCATGGATTGAATCGGAGAGCCGCTTTTACGGCTGAATCTAAAGAGGTTCATCTGATAGGAGCTCTGCACGGGGATATATTTTTCTGCGAAAGACTCCTTCTGAATTCTGTTGATATGAGAATTAAATTAACACGAGCCAGCGACGCGTTTTGTTTAATGGGGGCTCGCGATTCTACTTTTCGACTAAAGATATTAGGGGCTTCTCTTTTTGTGAAAAAGGTCTCAGTCTCTCCCGCCATACGCTTAGGTCACACTTCGGCGTTGATGCGCGGTAATGCTCTTTATCCGTTGTCGAGAGTTAATCTGAAGACGTTTTCTATCCCAGAAAATTCAAGAATTTGCAACCAAGAGAATCTATTTCTGGGGGCCATACCTAAATATGTGGTTCTGGGCTTAGTACACCACGAGGCCTTTACCGGGAGGAGAGATTTATCCCCCTTTCACTTCAGGCACATGAATTTAGAGTTTCTGGCGCTTTGCAGAGATGGAAAACAGATCCCGGCTAAAGCTTTTCAACCCCAGTTCAATGGCGGGAACTCTGCGAGGGAATTTTACAGCATGATTACCTCCACGGGTCGTAATTTGAAAGATCATCCACTCGCCATCACTCGACAGGACTTTGATAACGGATACACGCTTTTTGTTTTTAATCTTAATCCGGGAGGAGATATCGAGGCCCTTTCCCCAGTGTCTCACGGTAATCTGAGGCTGGAAATGCGCTTCAGAGAACCGCTACCTCACACCACTACACTCATTGTTTACACCTGTTATGATTCTATACTGGAGATTGACTCAATGAGACAAGTTTTGGTGGACTATTATTAAGTATGAATAATCATCAATTGAATTCCTTGCTCTCTCATCTCCTCGGCGACGTGTTTGGAGGAGTCTGGGCCTGCGATCAACTCGGTCAGCTGCCACGCCATCTTACGCGACCGCTATACTTTATCGTTAATACCCACCCTTCACACATGCCGGGGGAACACTGGTTGGCTCTGACCTTGGAAAAGAACGGAAAATCTACTTTTTTTGATTCTTACGGCTTCCAGCCTAATTTAGGCTTCTACCCTCCCAGCATTTTTTCATTTTTGAAAGAAAGATCGTCTAAAATAATGTACCACGATCAGCAACTACAACATATTCTTTCCATCGTTTGTGGTCAGCATTGTGTATTCTACCTATGTCATAGAGCATGCGGTTTTTCAATGAGCGAAGTGTTGAGCTTGTATGATGATGATGTTTTAAAAAATGATGTAATGGTTTCAAACTTTGTCAAAAAATATCAACGATGTATTAAAAATCATACATTCGGCTCCTTTAACCAGGGCACGTGTTCTTTAAAAATGTTTAAAGATTGTTATAAATTGTGATGTTTTGCAGAAAATAATCGAATGAATGCTTGAAATAATTTCAATAAATTTCTTTATTGATAATCAGAGAGCGTACGGTGTTATTTTTTAAAAGCATAGATTATGGGGAAAAGGTGATCCAGGCGGATGGATTTCTTCTTCTTTTTTGACGCTCGGTCGTTCTTTTTTCTTTTCTCGCTTCATCCTCCTTCGTTCCGGAGAAATGAGGAGAAAGAATAAATTTCTTTCTTCTCTTTACCGACGGTGTCTCTTCCTCCTCCTCCTCTGTTTTTTCTGTTTCGATCTTGAGACGACGGTATTGTTCACGCGCGTGTGGGTTATTCACAGACGATACCGGAATGTTTAATCGATCCAAAGTACTGAGGAAATATTTCCATCCCGTTGGTTGTAATGTCTTTTTTTTATACGGGAGTATAAGGTTCTTTATTAGATCTATTAAATTGGAACCTTTGACGGGGCGGTCTTGAAAAATAAATTCTCCTTTCGAGGTCCATCCCCCATTATCCTGAGAAAGTTTTCTTAAAATGTACTCGGCATTTTTCCGCTCCTTTTGCGGAAGGCTTTTTATCACTTCGCCGGCTGTTTCATCCATTTCGGACCGCTGGCCTGAATCGATTACAGGTACGGAGGCCGGCTCGTTTTCTGCCTCCTCGTGTCGAAGAGAAATAGTCATACGAGGTTCCTCTAACCGACCTTGCTTGATCAAGGTCAGATACCGCTGTAGCAAAGCCTCATATTTCTTTATTTTTTCGTAAGGGGTTATCCCGGTTTCATTCAAAACCGCTTTCATTTTCATATCCAATTCTTCCTCGGCCGTCTGTCTAATAGAAGTATCCGGCTGGCTCAGACGTTTAAAGTGGTGGGGTGAAACCAGGTACATTTTTTGGGATGATCTAAGAGCCATTATTTCCTGGCAATTCCAACCAATAATTCACCCAAAAGAGGCGCTAAAGCTCCCAAGATTGGGAGAATAAAACCCCCTTTCTGAGATTTGAGGGCAGTCCGCTTTCGTTTTATTCCTACCCGTTTATCCGCCAGTAGTCTGACTAACTTTTTTTGCTTTTTCAATTTTTGATGTTGAGAAGGAGATATCTTGATATTTCCTTTTAAAATATTGAGAGAAATTTCACACAGAGCTGGAGAAAGTCGGGTGAGCAATGTGCCAATATATCTTTACGTTTCTGAGGAGTAGCGTGGTACAGAGCCTTTAATAAAGGCACGTTTCTTTTTATACGGGCGGACATGATCAATAGTAACCACCTACTTTGATCTGGGGAGATAGATGACGGGCCACTGGTGAGGAAGTAATCCTGTTCTCAATCTATACTCATCTGGACACTTTGGTGTAAGATCTACGATTAAATATCCAAAAGGCTGACTGGTAGCGTCTTCAAAACTCTCCAGGAAAAAATCCTTCTGGGATGGGAAAATTTGGCGGGCTAATATATTGATTTGGAGTTTATCTCTCGGACTTTTAAATAGAATCATATAGTTAGCATTCAAGCTAATGGTTCGACTAAAATTGCCTTGCTGAAACACATTTTGCGTAATTAGTATTACGCTCATGTTGGCGTGGTGTCGAAACTGTGTGAATATCTTGGCCACCTGTTCACTTTCTCCAGCCTGAAAGATGAGGTCGTCTAGAATTACCAGATGAGATTTATCCGGAGGAAATAATTCCTCGTCTTGAAATGAAGATGGGAGACCGTTCACAAACTTAATTCTTTTATTTCTTCTTTGCAAATCAGCGTACAAACTTTGAAATGAAGTATAAATCCAGACAACATTTTCTGGTACACAGTTTAAAACATCTTCGAGATTATCCATCATCATTTTGACAAAAAAGCTTTTACCCGCTCCAGACGGGCCAGAAATGATTGCAGAAAAAGGACAGTTTAGTCTAAAATCAAAATGAACTTCTTTTGGCTCAGTAAAAAAAGACATTTTTTTTTTCCACTACAATCTAGTATCCAAAAGGAAGGGTTTTACCGCATGTAAACAGTCTTCTCTTGTCATACACAACCCGAAATGTTTTCATGAATGATGCATTCTTCAAGTGAAACCCGCTTTTATCACGTCTAATGGTTTGCTGAGGAATCCCTATAGAAGCAGTCTCCTGACCCTGGAGAAAAGCATCAACCAGCCTCTTCATGCTCTCAAAATTGACATTTTCAGAAGCCTGCATGTTTCGTGTTATGCCTTTTGCTTTCAAAACCACTTTTTTCTGACGGGTCTGATTCGCATAACTCTTTGGACCTGTGGACACAAAATGTTCTATGCTATCCCCGTTTAACTCATCGCTTAATTGCCCCAAATAATTCCCCGTTTCCAGCAGAGTCTGACCCTTTTTGGTAACGTAGATTATACTGTCTGTGCCAAAATACAAAACTCTGTCTTGCAGCTTTTGAAGGTAACTCAACAGTTTTAATCTAGCGTAGGCCGTAGTGAACGCCGCGATAAAGACGTTGTTAGTTCTGTTTGGGGGACTAATAGATTTTTTTGTCCATTCCCATTGAACAAGCACGTTTTCAGGATTCAGAAAGTGAAAATATTTCACATGTTTGTTCCCTGAAAACAACAGTTCAAAAAATTCCTGCGGTTCTGATAAGATGTTGGTCGGGGCTGATCATTTTTCTGAGCAAACTTTCCCCAAAGACTGTTGAGACATAACTTTGCCACTTGTCTTTTTGCCGGATTTGTCTCAATTTTTGAATATTCTAGTTGAAGACCTTCGTTCTTCAGGAAATCTGCCATGTATCGCTGTTTCCCCTCTTCATCGCTCACGTCGGCGGGAAAACCTGATGATTCCTGTTTGCACTTTAGAAAAGTATTTATATATTGGTCAAAAATGTCATTACGATGTTTTTCAAAATGCCATACAGCGAGGATCTTTTCAACCCTATACCCGTGCTGTAAGGCTTTATTAAGCTCGACAGAAACCCATGTTCCCTTTAGGGCTCTTTCTTCTTCGTTGTGATTGCAAGGTTCTTTCTGGTTATTGAGTTGAGCGCAGGTGCGGCACAGAGTGAAAACCAATTTACCTTTTTCGGTCTTAAAGGGAAGAATTGGAAAGAGCAGACCTCGTGGTGGGGAAACGATAGCTTTGACGAACCCGAAATAGTTTGCGGGATCATCAAAGTTGTCGTAAATGATCTTTGGATGCCCTACAGGGAAGTAGTGCATTTTCATAACGGAGGGATATAACGAGATGACGTCTTGGTAAGCCACAATCTCATCTGGAGCGGCAGAATATTTCAACGTGACGGCGTTGGTTCTGCCTCCAAACAGAGCATCTCTGGGGAACAGAGGTTCAGGCAGGGAACTGTTTTGAACAAATTCTTTAACGGCGGCACAGTTTCTTTTTTTCTCTTCCCATTCATGCTCCCAAATGACTTCGAGTTTTAGACCATGAAGCGATTCCAGAATCTGCTTTCTTTGGAGGGTGGCTGCAAAGATTTCTTCATAGCTCGCGCCTCTTAACGGACAAATGGACAAAGGATTAAAACAGGAAGGGCAACCGTGGAACAGACAGCCAAAGTATTCAAAACCGTACTTGACGTCGCCTATTTCGGCGTAACCGTCCAAAAAATACGACCCTACTCTTTTCTCCCCTAAATTAAGGGCGTGTTGGATGAAGATGTTTCTGGAAAAAGCCAAGTATTCCAGCCATTCGATCGATCCGTTTGAGTACGACTTTGTCTGTCCGCGATACCCGAGCGGATCGGGTATTGCCAGCGTATTTGAAGTCAGGAAATTTGCCTGAAAAGTCTTCATGCACGCCGAGGCGATTGTAATGCGAGAAAATGGATCTATATGGGTGTCGCTAAAGAACTGCTCTCTAAATTTTTTGCAGCCTTGAGAAAGGATTTCAACATCGTTTTTACAGTAGTACATTGCCTCTTTTTCAAAAGAGAATGGGGAAGCAGAAGCGTTTATGTACCAGTTCAAAAACTTTTCTTTTTCAGGCGGTGACATATTTTCTATCCCATACGCGTGTGGTGGGGGAAGCGGGCCGACGTATTTCAAATTTTGTTGGGATGAAAATTTGTGTGGAAAGAAACCTTTACTTTTATCGTTAAAGCCTAAAGCTTTCGGCATGGCACTGAGTTTCATAGGCAGAAATGAAAGACTATCTATAAAATTTAAACCATAGTCTGGGTCGATAAAACTGAGAATTTTACAACCTTGCATAATGATGCGAGGTTTTATACCCATCTGAACCATGGCATTCAGAACCAAATAATAGTCAAAAGATCTACCGTTGTGCGCCAAAAAGACAAATTTGGAAAACTTCGAAAGTGGAGAATAAAATCTTGAACGCATTTCAGACCAAAGGAGGACCATTCTTTTCCCGATGAATCTTTTGCACAGACGAGGAAAGGAACATGTTTGCTTTCGTCGTTAACAAAGGTCTCAATGTCAAAAAAAACTAATTTCTCCTCTAGTTTTTCATCCTTCTGACAGGGTTGAATGAAACACTGGTGCTCTCCCTCACCCAAATCTGGAGATATTTTCTGTCCGCATATGCAACATTTTCGAGGTAGACATACATGGGGTTTGCCGGTAGTAGAGATGGGAATATAATATTTTCTTCCACACTTTAGACATAATTTATGCATCTCGCAATTACTGGCCCGTGTTTTTGCTATCGGTCTTTCTTTTTTGATTTTATGTTTCGCATAACAGATCTGATTGCGACAAGTCAAATTGCAGTCGGGGCATAAAACTGGTGAGGATTCATGCTGAGTACAGCCTGGATCGTTGCAGACGGGACAATAACCCCGACAGGAATGTCTGTCTTTATTTACAAAAGGGGAAAAGCAATAATCGCATACGTAATTGGCACCCAGAAAACCTGTTAAGGATTGGATTCCGTAATAATGTTGGTTGAATAGAAACAAGAAAAGGGGTCTTGATCTGTCTGAAAAATCTGTCTCAAATTTAGAAAGAGGGCTTTCGTTTACTGAGCGATAATATATCACAATCTTTCTGTTTAAGATTTCTTCAAATGTTTTGACATCTGAAAAGGAAACTGGTGTTTGATCAGAAAGTCCCGCCTGCCTTTGCCACGCTCTAGCCTGATGACAAACCTCTGTGAGGGAGAGATTCGGATATGCTAAACAGGCTAAATTTTTTGCAAAGCAAAGTTGATCGCCGTCATCAATAATCACAATTAAATGTCTTCTCTTTCTTTTTATTAATTCTTGGTCTACAATTTTTTCAAGTTTTAGTCTGCCACCCCCGTGAGGATTCCGAATCAGCTGGAGAATGAATTCCACATTATCCTCTTCGGTTAATTCCGAATTAGATTGTACCAAAGTATCCAAAAAATTTTCAAGTTCCTCCATGATATTTTCCCCATTATCATTTACAGTAAAGGTTGTGTGACGAGACCCACCATCGGTTACTAGTTCAAGTTGTATGACATCATTTCTGGATGCGAGCGGTCTTATTCTTTCAGCCAGATTGGATAAAACATTCATCATGCTGAGGAATATTTCTGCTAAATCTCCCTCTGAACCATTCTGATTTAGTGAAAGCCGTTCCCTAATTTCCACATTGTTAAAATTTTCTCTGTTTAGGGTTTGTACTCCTCCCCCACCACCGGATTGAATAACATTTTGAGAAGGAAGGGGATGGTTTAACGGTAAAAGATTTTCACTAGAAGGAGAATGTCTGGATAATTGGCTCAGAGCTTGCTCCAAGTGTCATGATGGGTTCTCAAATGGAGTAAAGCCCAAGATGCAGAACACACACAGAGGCACTGGTAAAAAGTCCAAAGAGTTTATTTTAAGGTGCACAAGCAAATGAATAAGAAGCCGGAACAGTTCAGGCAGGAGGTTGGTTCACTGGAGTCTGTGCAGGGAGCGGGGGATGGCTGGATGACTGAGAAAAACAGGAGATAGTCCACATGGGAACCTCTAGGGAACTCCACGAAGAAGTCTTCAGGTTAAACCACGTAGGGGTCTTCGGGTGGCTCACCAGGGCTGATTAGCTGGCTAGCTCTCCTAGAGCTTTAGGCTTGAAACTGGTTCCCTGTGATGCAACTCTCCCAGAGCTGCAGGCCAGAGACAGGTTGCCAGAGAGACAGTTCTTCCAAAGCTTCACGAGGAGACAGGAGGTTAAGCTCATCCAGAGCTTTCACAAGGAGACAGAAGGTTAAGCTCATCCAGAGCTTTCACGAGGAGACAGGAGGTTAAGCTCGTCCAGAGCTTTCACGAAGAGACAGGATTCCTGTGAGGCAGAGACAAGGAAGAATTAGAATCTGATCTTGCATGAGAAATAACAAAGATTCTTCTGTAACAGAGGCTCAGGTAGCTAACCAACTAAGATCAACACTGCGGCGTAGAATCCAGGTCTGAAGGTAGCTTAAATACTGTGGTCCTCCTGATTACTAGATCAGCCACAGGTGTGTGAGAGGCTCAGCTTCAGGAGGACCCACGGCGCACTCTGCTGGAGGCAGAGGGTAATCTCCAGAACCAGACAGTGACTCCAGCCCTAAGAGAAAGAGACAAGAGAGAGCAGAAGAGGATCCTCGGCGCCCTCTGGTGGGCAAGCCTGAGGATCCCAACAGAGCCCCCCCCTCAAGGGCGGATTCCAGACGCCCCCTGAAAAAAAAAAAAAGGTCCAAAAAACAACCCACCAAGGGCGGGCGGAGGGGGCACTAGGGTGAGGAGGGCCAGAAACAACAAAAAACAGAGTCCAGAAAACAAAAAACAACCCACCCAGGGCGGGCGGCGGGGGCACTAGGGCGAGGAGGGCTAGAACCAACAGAAAAAGAGGTCCAACAAACAAAAAACAACCCACCCAGGGGGGGCGAAGGTGGAAACAGGCCAGGAGGGCAGAAAACAAAACCAGAGTCCAGAACAAAAAACGATCCACTTATGGTGGATGAAAACAAAAGAAAACCCAAAAACCCTCTTGGGCAAAGTCTCTGGTGGCCGGCCGAGGGACCGGCGGCGGGACACAGTCTCTGGTGGCCGGCCGAGGGACCGGCGGCGGGACACAGTCTCTGGTGGCCGGCCGAGGGACCGGCGGCGGGACACAGTCTCTGGTGGCCGGCCGAGGGACCGGCAGCGGGACACAGTCTCAGGTGACCGGCCGAGGGACCGGCAGCGGGACACAGTCTCAGGTAACCGGCCGAGGGACTGGCAGCGGGACACAGTCTCAGGTGGCCGGCCGAGGGACCGGCAGCTGGACACAGTCTGAGGTGGCCTGCCGTGGGACCGGCTGCAGGACACAGTCTCTGGTGGCCTGCCGTGGGGCCGGCTGCAGGACACAGTCTCTGGTGGCCTGCCGTGGGGCCGGCTGCAGGACACAGTCTCAGGTGGCCTGCCGGGGGGCCGGCTGCAGGACACAGTCTCAGGTGGCCTGCCGTGGGGCCGGCTGCAGGACACAGTCTCAGGTGGCCTGCTGTGGGGCCGGCTGCAGGACACAGTCTCAGGTGGCCTGCTGTGGGGCCGACGGCGGAGGCGTAGTTGCTGCTCAGGATGTCGACCGTTGAGATGAAGGTGGGGCAGCGTCTTAGGGGGACCACCGCCGGGCCGGAGACACGGATGAAGTTCAGGAGACCAGTCTACCATCCGGCAACGGAGCAGAGTCTTAGGTGGCCGGCAGCGGGGTTGAAGGCGACGCTGATACTCTGGGGGTATGCCATGGGGTCGACGGTGAAGATGATGCTCCGAGGGTCTGCCGCGGGACCGGAGGCGAAGCTGACGCTCAGGGGGTCCGCCACGGGGCCGGAGGTGAAGCTGACGCTCTGGAGGTCTGCCGCGAGGCCGAAGGCGAAGCTGATGCTCTGGAGGTCTGCCGCAGGGCCGGAGGCGAAGCAGCTTCTCAGGAGGATGACGCTCAAGCTTCAGCAGGTACCCCCACGGGGTACCCCGTCCCCTCCTCGGCCGCTCAGGCTCTGTAGCGACCGCCGACTGCGGTTCTGGGGGAGGCTCTGGGGAGACCGTCGAGAGTGACTCTGGAGGAGACTCTGAAGAGACCGTTGAGTGTGGCTCTGGAGGAGGCTCTGAAGAGACCGCCGACTGCGGCTCTGGAGGAGGCTCTGGGGAGACCATCGAGTGCGGCTCTGGAGGAGGCTCTGGGGAGACCATCGAGTGCGGCTCTGGAGGAGGCTCTGGGGAGACCATCGAGTGCGGCTCTGGAGGAGGCTCTGAAGAGGCCGCCGACTGCGGCTCAGGAGGAGGCTCTGAGGAAGCCACCAGCTGCGGCTCAGGAGGAGGCTCTGAGGAAGCCACCGGCTGCGGCTCAGGAGGAGGCTCTGAGGAAGCCGCCAGCTGTGGCTCTGGAGGAGGCTCTGAGGAAGCCGCCAGCTGCGGCTCTGGAGGAGGCTCTGAGGAAGCCACCGGCTGCGGCTCTGGAGGAGGCTCTGAGGAAACCGCCGACTGCGGCTTTGGAGCAGGGGAGCCCGCCGATTGCGGCTCCCGGTCAGGAACAGGGGAGCCCGCCGATCGCAGCTCCACCACAGGAACATGCGGAGCCACCGAATGTGGTTCAGTCTCTGGTGCAGGCGATACCACCGACTGTGGTTCAGCCTCAGGAACTGGCGAGGCCACCGACTGTGGCTCCACCACAGGAACAGGAGACATCACCGACTGTGGTTCAGCCTCAGGAGCAGGTGGGACCACCAACTGTGGTTCCACCTCTGGAAACGGAGGGACCACCCAAGGAGGCTCGAGTTCAGTCTCTGAGGAGGCGTAAGGCATCAGTAGAGAGCTCTTGGCGATCTGTGGCCTCTGCTGAGGGGCTCCTGGAGGCATTCCTTCACCAACACTAAAGTCTGAAGCCTCTCTAACTATTAGTTCAGGAGTCTCAAGAGGGCACAGGGCTAACTCAGGGGTCTCTGGACGGCACAAAGCTAACTCAGGGGTCTCTGGACGGCACAAAGCTAACTCAGGGGTCTCTAGACGGCACAGAGCAGGCTCAGGGGTACTTAGACGGCTAAGAATCGGCTCGGGAGTCTCTTGGCTGCTTGGAGCAGCTTCAGGGGTCTCTAAAAAACACGGAGTTGACTCCGGAGTTTCAAAATGGCTCGGAGTTGACTGTGGGGTTTCAAAATGGCACAGAACTGACTCAAAACGGCTCACGGCTGGCTCGGGGGTCTTTTGACGGCTCAGAGCTGGCTTACGGCGCCGCCGTCTCTTACGTCGGGGTTCATTAGAGGCTGGGCTAACGGGTTCACGGGCTGACTGTGGCAAAAGGCTAACTGATGTGTAAGTGGGTTCAGGTGCAGGTTTAGCTGAATTGCTAACGGGTTCAGGAGTAGGGCTAATGGGTTCATGATAAGGTGACAAGAAGGGGAACAGATCATCCCTATCCCCGTAATAGAAGTTCCAGAGATCTGACTCCTGGATTACGGGGGCTCTGACTGCTTGGGTTGTGAGTTGTGGTTTGATTTTTATCTTTTTAACGGATGGTGCTAACTGGCGGTCATGTAGGTGATGGCTGAACTGGACTAAACTGTGCGGAAGTGGACTGAACAGGGCTGTACAGATCTGAACTGGACTGGGCAGAGCTGGTTTTCTAGACCTGGGCTTGACTCTTGCTTGTAGTCTGTAATCCAAATAGGTTGCTATGCAAATAAGCTCCTCCAGGGTTGAAGGTTGATCTATTGTTGCTAGTTCTTTTCTAATCTCTTTATTTAATGCGTTCAGGTAGATGTTTCTTAGCATAGCGTCACTCCAGCCGGAAGCAGAGGCTCTGACCCGGAAGTCTTCAGAAAATTCTACGACGGATCTATTTCCCTTTTTAGTGTTTGACAACCCATGAGACTCGACAGATTTACTAGATTCGCCAGAAAATAGTGAAGGACGGAAATTAGGAAATGACGGAGCAGATTCTGACCTTAGAAGCGGATCTGAAACCGGAAGTGACGGCCGGAATTCCGGAAGTGACGGAACCGGAACCGGAAGTTGAACAGGCGCCATCTTGCGATTCCAACGAAGCCTGTGAGATCTGGAAACGGTTGTTTTCTTAGAGTCAAACGGGGATTTTAACTCACGGAGGGACTGAGTGTGATCAGGAGTAGGAGGGTCCTGTTTCTCTGAGCTACGACGGGGGTGATCTGCTGGGCTTTGTGTTTTGGCCGCAGTGTTCTGTCATGATGGGTTCTCAAATGGAGTAAAGCCCAAGATGCAGAACACACACAGAGGCACTGGTAAAAAGTCCAAAGAGTTTATTTTAAGGTGCACAAGCACATGAATAAGAAGCCGGAACAGTTCAGGCAGGAGGTTGGTTCACTGGAGTCTGTGCAGGGAGCGGGGGATGGCTGGATGACTGAGAAAAACAGGAGATAGTCCACATGGGAACCTCTAGGGAACTCCACGAAGAAGTCTTCAGGTTAAACCACGTAGGGGTCTTCGGGTGGCTCACCAGGGCTGATTAGCTGGCTAGCTCTCCTAGAGCTTTAGGCTTGAAACTGGTTCCCTGTGATGCAACTCTCCCAGAGCTGCAGGCCAGAGACAGGTTGCCAGAGAGACAGTTCTTCCAAAGCTTCACGAGGAGACAGGAGGTTAAGCTCATCCAGAGCTTTCACGAGGAGACAGAAGGTTAAGCTCATCCAGAGCTTTCACGAGGAGACAGGAGGTTAAGCTCGTCCAGAGCTTTCACGAAGAGACAGGATTCCTGTGAGGCAGAGACAAGGAAGAATTAGAATCTGATCTCGCATGAGAAATAACAAAGATTCTTCTGTAACAGAGGCTCAGGTAGCTAACCAACTAAGATCAACACTGCGGCGTAGAATCCAGGTCTGAAGGTAGCTTAAATACTGTGGTCCTCCTGATTACTAGATCAGCCACAGGTGTGTGAGAGGCTCAGCTTCAGGAGGACCCACGGCGCACTCTGCTGGAGGCAGAGGGTAATCTCCAGAACCAGACAGTGACTCCAGCCCTAAGAGAAAGAGACAAGAGAGAGCAGAAGAGGATCCTCGGCGCCCTCTGGTGGGCAAGCCTGAGGATCCCAACACCAAGCTAATTAAGCGTTCTAGATGATTTTCTTGCTGCGGAGGCGGACTGTGAGAAAGAAATGTATCTTCTAAGGGAGAGGTCGGATTTAAAGGCGAAGCGGCATCAATTAATGGGCTTATATCATCGGCAATATTTCGCAAATTCTGTAAAACCGCTTCAGAGTCAAATTCGTCTAAAGAATCTGGTTGTGCTGCATTTTGATTTTCACTAGAAGGAGAAACATTCGGAGATGTCTTTGACTGAGATAGATGCGGGTCAGACATGATTATTCACTAGACTTTTTTTTTTTTTTTCATCCAAGAATGTTCCTCATTATATAGCACATATTCACCAAGATGGACAAACGGAAGCCGGGGTCTTCTTGGTTGCCTGGTGCAGTCAGAAGCTCGCCGACAGCTGCCAATGCCTGAATAACCAGGCGCTCGGGAACTTGTTCTCGGTTGCCGGCTGCAGACAGAAGCTCGCTCACAGCCGTCAATGTGTGAAAAGCCAGGTGTCTGGATTCTTCTCTGATGGGAATGCTGGACTGGCCGAATCGATTTCTTACTGAGGAAAAAAATAAATAAAACGTATTACTAAGATTGACTTTAAAAAAAAAAAAAAATAAATAAATGAATAAAACTTAATAAATAAAGAGTATTTACCTTCATTTCTCAGTCTGCTCAATATAGTGAGAAGGGGTGATTCTAAGAGAGTGAAAAAAAAAATATATACGCTTAAATGATATTAAAACTCAGAATTAATATTATTATTTTATTTTCTTACCATCGGATTCGGGTGTTGAACTAAAAGATGGCTGGTCAGAACTTTCTTGAATCGTATTTTCAATTTTTTGATCTTCTTCACCACTTCCTGCTTCCGGTATATCCTGGACTACAATTTCTCCGCCATTATCGGGTTCCTGGACTACAACATCACCGTCACTTCCGGTTTCCCGATCTTCTCCACCGCTTCCGGTTTCGTGGACTACAACCTCGCCGCCACTTCCGGCTTCCGCTATATCCTGGACTACAACTCCCGCGGCTTCCCCTTGCGCAGTGTGTTGGATCAGCGGCGCTGCAGAAGCGCCGGCTGGCTGTATGTTTCTGGCGGAGCGTTTCCTTCGTTTTCCTGCTGAGGAAAATAAAAAAATAACGCACTTTAGTAAGACCTACTTAAAAAAATAAAAATCCTAACAAATAACTAAATTAAAAAGGCTATTTACTTTCTTTTCTCCGATTTGAAGATCGCCGGAGTTTCAATACTTTCCTTGAAGCGAGAGGCTGAGAGTCTAACAGAGAAAAATATATATGATTATATGATATTAAAAGTAAGAATTATTTTATTTTATTTTTTCTTACCACCGACTTCAGCCGGTGTTGAACTACAAGCTGCCTGATCAGATCTTTCATTCAGAATGGATGTGTCTGTGAGGGGAAAAAAAAGTTATTATTATTATTTATATATGACGGCGTATATTCAACACCATGTTTTAGATAAAATATATTTATTTATTTTTTTATTTTTTTAAGCTTACCCCTTCTGTCTCTTTCTCCATTCACGTGTAAATCACTCCCCGTCTGGGCCGCAGCTCCCTCCGACCCTGGTTCTGCGATTTGTTCGACCCGCGGCTCAGTATGGGCGAGCCGCCCGGCTTGATCAGACCGACAATTGGCTGTCAGCGTTTGGTGAGGTGAGAGCACGGGCTGGCTGATCGACCAAGGCGGCTGTGGAGCGCTCCCCGCCTGGGCTGCACTCCCCTCCGACCCAGCTTCCGCGATGTGCTCGACCCGTGGCGCTTGCCCAAGAGACTGGGTATTGGATGTCAGCGGCTGCTCGGAACTTTGGTGGCTGATCGAGCGAGAGCCTGGGAGCTGAGGAGACAGAGCACCCGGCTGGCTGACGGGTCGAAACCCTGGGGGATGCGCTGTGGCACGGGCAGATGACACTGGAACTGTCGGATAAGGAGCTGGACGTCTGGTACCACCAACGCACGCACTCTCTGGCCAGACGGAACGGGGGGTGTGTAGAGGAGCTGGACCACCTGGAGGGTTAGCTGCGAGGGAGGTAGGAGTCGGGTGGTTGAGGGGATGAGGCGTTTGTTGAAGCGGGGTGGGCAGCAGCGTTCCCTGTAGAGCCGCTGTATGGAGCTCAAAGTCCCCTAAATAAATAGCTGGATTGCTATTATTTTGGGGCAAACTGTTTGGTTGTGGAAGAAATTCTCTCTCTGTCCGAATATTTGAGCGTTGTTCGGTCGCTGTGATGGTTTCTGGATAAAAAAAAAAGTTAAGTAAAATAATTGTTATTTTTCCATCCCGTTTTTAATATTCTTTATAATTAAAAGTCTTACCCAAATCGAGGTCTGACATAAGAAAATCCTCGATATCGGAATCTTGAAATAGATGAAAAAAAAAAATTAGAGCTTTTAAAATGTGAGAAAAAGTGGATCTTGTTAAAAGAAAAAAAAATGTACCTAATACAACGGTAGGAATTAAAGGATTAACTCCCGCCACTACGATCTGCCCTTAAACAAGAAATTAAATAAATGAAAAAGAGAATGTATTTATTTTCTAATATCGTAGAAAAAAATACTCACTGTGTTTCATGATGAAGACGACTGCCCGACACTCTTTAAAAAAATGGGAATGGTGTTGCATACGGGCTTTTTGTAGAAGCTTAAATCCTTAGATCTAATGAGCTGCAAATTATATGATGTTTTAGATCCCCTAAAAACACAGGGGTATCTGTTTTAGAATGCAGGAAACGGATAATTGATTACAGCCCTCATTGTAAACCAATTTGCTGTGTCTGTGTGTGTGTGCGTGCGTGTGTGTGTGTGTGTGTGTGTGTGTGTGTGTGTGTGTGTGTCTGCTGGGATGGCTGTAGGGAGAAGATGAAAAGTTGCTTCATGAAAGCAGGTTTTTGTGTGGATAGAAAAGTTAGTTGGATTGAATTTTAAAAAGGAAACCTATACTAACAATTCCGAATGTGATTGTGATTTTGTGAGTAACGCATACTTTAATGCTGAATTAAACATTGGTCTTTACACAAAAGAAAGCTTGATCTGTGAGAGTAATTCCGTTTAGGAAAGTAAAACAGAGGCTTGCTGAAAGGACATCTGTATTTAAACACATTTTTTTTAAGCATAATTTTAGGAAAATGTGTAGTTGATGTCTTATGAGCAAAAATGTGAAGATGCCTGACTGCGCATAAGTTTGTGGGTCATAAGAAAATCCTTTGTTCAGGTGTGGAACATAGAGTTCATAGTTCTTGTGTATGTGCGTATGGGGGTGTCTGGTGGGATGTTGGTAGGAGGGAAAGTCCATGTGTGGGGACTGTCTTTGATTGGGAAGAATTTGATTGATGCCAGACTGCGCATAAGTTTGTGGGTCATAAGAAAATCCTTTGTTCAGGTGTGGGACATAGAGTTCATAGTTCTTGTGTATGTGCGTATGGGGGTGTCTGGTGGGATGTTGGTAGGAGGGAAAGTCCATGTGTGGGGACTGTCTTTGATTGGGAAGAATTTGATTGATGCCTGACTGCGCAGAAGTTTGTGGGTCATAAGAAAATCCTTTGTTCAGGTGTGGGACATAGAGTTCATAGTTCTTGTGTATGTGTGTATGGGGGTGTCTGATGGGATGGTTGGTGGGAGGGAAAGTCCCTGTGTGGGGGACTGTCTTTGCTTACCCTGCAAAAGAAGCTGGCATATCTTTTTGATTGGGAAGAAAACAATGTTTATATTCAAGAATTTGATTGATGAATCAAAAAATGTGAAGATGCCTGACGGTGCAGAAGTTTGTGGGTCATTAGAAAATCCTTTGTTCAGGTGTGGGACATAGAGTTCATAGTTCTTGTGTATGTGTGTATGGGGGTGTCTGATGGGATGGTTGGTGGGAGGGAAAGTCCATGTGTCGGGGACTGTCTTTGCTTACCCTGCAAAAGAAGCTGGCATATCTTTTTGATTGGGAAGAAAACAATGTTTATATTCAAGAATTTGATTGATGAAGCAAAAATATGATGGTGCGTGACTGTGCAGAAATTTAAGGGTCATAAAAGGGTTATAAGAAATTCTTTTGATCAGGTGCGGGTCATAGAGTTCATAATTCATAAGTCATAAGGTCATGTCATATACGTCATAACCCATCAATCATTTTTGACCTAAGGTCATAGGTCATCATCCATCATTTTTGACATAAGGTCAAAGGTCACCATCCATCATTTTTGACATAAGGTATATTGCTATTGTGTGTGTGTGGTTCGCTCCACTCTGGCTTTGTACTGCCATTCGAGCTGCTGGGGGGGGGGGTGTGGTTGCGCCGGCTGCGGTCTGCTCTTCTTGCGGTTTTGCGCCGGGCGGCTTTTCTGCTCTTGGGTTGATTCTGTGCGCGGTGTGTTGTGCCGTGGGCGGGGCCGCCTGTGTGTTTTTCCTGGGTGGTGCGGTCGCGGTGGGTGTTGCGGCCGGTCGCAGGGGCTTGGTGCCAGGGGGCGGGGCGTGTTTCGGTGCTCTGTGCTGCTGGGGCGTTTCGGTCGGTGCCGTGGGGGGGGCCGGTGTTCGGTACCCGGCCCTACTTCGGGTCGCTCTGCGATTATTAATCAAAAAAATTATCGACAGATTAATCGATTAGCAAAATAATCATTAGTTGCATCCCTAATTTTATGGTAACATTCCAAACAAACTTGGTACATAATCCAGCAGTGAAGTGGAGAAAACAGCCAACCAGACAAACAGGTTAATCAGGCAAACTATACTAAAATTCATGTGGCATCATTTGTGAGCTCCAACAGAGATCACAGAATCCATTTACTGAACAAAATGAAACTCTCACCTGAAGCCACTTCTCTCTCTACCTGTGCTGCAACATCATCACTCATTGGTTGACTTCCCTAAATTGTTTGTACTAATTTCCTTATGGACGGTGTGGAATTCTATTTAAAATAAAATCAATATAAATAGCGTTCCTCTGTTTGTCTTTATCCTTTTTCTAGAAGTAGAAATAGTAAATTAAATAGCAATGTTATTATGTGGAACCCAAACTATTCTTTCTAAACAAAAATAGCAGGTGTTTAGGCGCCATCTGGTGTTCTTATACTCTATAAAATAAATAAAACCTGCTATTAATACCTGATCTAACTCAAAGGGTAATCAAAATATTAAAACAGTAACAAAGAAGTATTAATAAAAGGGAAACAATCACATTTTCCTTTTCAGACGGCTAACCCTAACCAGAATTGTTGATAGTCTTTGCTTGTCCATTTTACCAGCAGTCTTCAGAACTCCTGTCTGACTCAGAATATTTAGTTTTATAAAGGAAAACAAAGGTTTTTGTTGATAAAATGTATTATACTTCAGAATTAGCTATTATTTTGAAATGCTAACATTTGTTCCACAGATCAAAACACTCTCTTGTGATGAAGTAAATTAATCTACACCAATGATTAGAATATATTGGATACATGTTTTACATATTGAATAAATGTTTTACACTAAATACATTTATGTTATACAGGTCACAGAGTCCAAAAGAATGTGCGCCACCGAATATGGAGAGATACAGAGCAGCGTGTGTGTATAGCTGCCTTCCAAAGCCAAGCAGAGCAGTGTGTGTGTGTGTGTAAAAGGCTTTTGCGGCTGCAGCTGTGAGGCGCAACCTTGAAGTCTGAAAGATAAAGGCCAGGGTGGGAAAACCCCCAGAGTGAGCGAAAAACAGGAACATTGCAGGGAATTCAAGGTCATTTGAGGCCTCTGAAAACCAGGGTGCAGAAATGAGTCCTGTTTGTAAGACAAACGCATTGAGAATGGGTTGTTCAGGGCTGCACAGCTAAGCTGAACTAATTGTGATAAATTGAGTTGTCATCTTCAAAGCACACTATGCAGTACTGGTCGCACAGAAAGTGAGGGTTTTACTGGGACCTTGAGTTTTAAACTCATGCTGACTTTTTTTGATGTGATGTTATGATCATAAGTCATACTGGATGAAAGCATTGTTTTGACATATTGATGATTATAAAATATGGTTTGGAGGAGGGTCTTCCACCAAGATGAAAGAGCCCCAAGCCCCATGAAATGTATAAGAGGGCTGTTTTCACCATGTGTTCAGTTGCTCACCGGTGACCAGCTCCGTGTGGTTGTGTTGTGTTTTGCAATAAAACACCCTGGACTTGGACTCAGCTGCTTCTGCCTGATTTTTGGATCTTTGTTTGAGACTTTTCTGCTTTTTAAGAACTTTGAATTTTTATAAAACTTAGCTTCAATTTTAAGTCGCTGGAAGAGGTTTTCCCACGACATAATTGGCGAGCCAGAGCTGGAGGAGCAAGCTACCGGCGTCGGACCAACCTGCAGACGGCAGTCAGAGGCGGGGAACCCCCCAACGGGCCCAGAAATTCACCGGTTAAAGGTGAGCTAACTTGTTATAATTTTCTAAATTAGTGGGGAACCAGCCTCCGGCGGCTGCTTGTGGGTGTCAGGCGCCACCAGGCTCTCCTAAAAAAAACTAGTATTCCAAATTTAATAAAGTAATTTCCAAATTTGATAAGAATTTATATAAGAATATACAACAGGCACACTAGCTGAGGAAGGGTCCAGGTACGTATGAATGTTTATGTGAAATCACGGTGTTAATTAATGTTTGTATTATTCTGTATTTGAACTGTTCTGTGTTTAAATTATTTTGTAAATAAGTTAAGCTTAGCACGTGATGTTCTGAGCAGATGATTGGTAAAGGGACAGATTGATCAAAGCGTTTGACATAGTCTGTGGAAGCCATAAAATCCGGAACATATAGGTACGCGTGTTACGTGAGGGTATCGGTGACTAAGGTAGTCGGCGTGCTCCACGAGACGGCTTATGTAGTATTAGGTATTGGAATAAAGGTATTGAGAGGCTAAGCGATAGCCAGGCTAAGGGATAGCCAGAATATTACCGATTAAGCGATAATCGGAGAATAGTACCGCTCGACCAACCGGAGGACGTCTATGCATTTCCACTTATCTGGGTGCATCCGGGGCAGCAGGGAAAAACGTATATGCCACTGTAGGAAACAGTGAGGAAGAGTATATGCCACTGTAGGAAACAGTGAGGAAAAGAAGAAGTGCACTGTAAATATATAATCATTTGTCTTGTGTGTCTTTGTCAGTGTGACGAGTGAAAGAGTTAAGTAACTAAGGGGAAGTAAGGGGTGGATGATATTAATAAATAAAGGTTATAATATTGATAAAGCTTAAAGATATAATAATAAATTAATAGAAATAATTATTACAAAATATAGTTAAAAAGAATAACCTGAAAATTAATAAGGATTGGAAAACAGAATTGGTAACTGAAAAACACAGAGTTATGAGATTGAAATGAATTAACAAAGCTCCTAAATAAGATTGGAAAAAGTTGTAAGCATTATAAGTACCCAGTAGTGATAGAGTCAGTTAGCAAGGGAAAGATTACAGGACAACTTAAATTAGTTTTAGAAGAAGAAGAGGAAGAAACAGAAAAAGAAATGAGTAACACACAGCAGGGAGAGTATGGCTACAGCGGTGACTATGACGAATGGGATAGAACCCCAGAAGTAAGGAGAAAATCTACCCTTAGCCGTTCCCTACCCCCAGTACATCGCAGACATTCACCATATCCAAGGGGCCCCAAATGCCGTTTAAAGCCTAGGACCAAGTCAACATATAAAAGCCACTCAGATCCCAAGATCGAGTTATTTCTGGATGAAACCGAATCACTGGCAGAAATGATAAACCAGGACTTGGTGGAATTGACGGAAAAATTGTACGACTCAGGGAGCAAAAGTTGGAAGAGAAAGCACAAAAAAGACAATTAAAAACTTTAAAAGAGACAATAGAAAAACAAAAGGAGAAGAAAAGACGAGATGAAGAATTGGAAAAATTGAAGAGAATGGAAGCGGAGCAGCTTATAATAGATGCCAAAACTAATTGCCCAGACCTGCCAAGCCCACGGACTTTGTCCCTGATCGGAGAAGCAGGAAGGAGAGGGGGAGAAGACATGGAATACGAGGAGGAAAGAGATGATGTGTCTGAATGGGAGGACATTGAAGGCTCAGACATACTGCCAACAGCAAACCCAGTCCATGAGGGGTCCAATAGAAGAAGCAGGCCGGTGGCGAAAGAACAGAAGCCACTCGCAGCTGAATGTGACGTGGATCTGCAAATAGTAAAAAGAAGCCCTAGACCAATGGTGACCAGGTCCAAAGCACGACAGCAGAAGACAGAACAAGATCAAGGAAGGGCCTATATGGCTCCCTTGCTGTCTAAAGGACCTCATGAAGACAGATATGTGCCATGGTCATTTATGGACATGATCACACTTGCTGGAAGGCTGACCCCATTGGCAGATGGTGCTGACAGATGGATAGAAAAGCTGGAAGAAATCACTGGAGGCATCAATCTGGCAGCTGGAGACATCAAGGCACTGCTAATCAAAACAGCAGGACACTCAGCGGCCAGAGAGGTGTTTGACGGAGCCCAGCTTCCAAGGGTCATGACCTCACACCAGTATGACAAGATACCATTCAACCAAATAAGACCCAAGTTGTGGGCAGCCTTAAGGAACAAATACCCCACCTGCAGCGATCCAACCAAGCTGAGACAGGAATGTCTAAAGGATGATGAAAGCCCAGCCCAGTTTCTGCACAGGTTCCAACAGAAATGGAAAACAGAGACTGGAAGTGATGGGAATGAACTGAAAACATCTGGCCCCCTGTTCAGAACCTATTTCAGGGAGGCCATGCCCAAAGAAGTACAAGCCAAACTGGACGGAGTTGTGGGGCTCATGAAGATGGATTGGCCTCTGTTCTCTGAGCATGTTATACATTATGTGAACATGCATCGGGCCGAAAAACGGGCCTTTGAGGACCAAAGCAAGATGCTGGCCACCAAGTTAACCCAGCTGCAGATTGGGGAATTGTCCAAGGCACAGAAAGAAAAAGAAAAGCCTAAACATCAAGCAGCACTGACTGTGGCTGCCACACCCCCAACTGAGGGTGCACCAACAGGGGAGGCAGTTGTACAAGCACCAGTAGTGTCTCCTGTCATTCCTCCGCCCACACAGCAGATGCAATATCCAGCAGCGCCACCTGTAGGAGGAGCCCTGCGACAGCAGACCCAACCTCAACCAGTCCCTCCTATTCATGTGCATCTAAACCAAGGAGGAGGTCCCCAACAAGCAACGTTCGGAAGGGGACGAGGGGGGCCACCCATGCGAGGAAGATGGAGGGGTCCACAAGGAGCCCCAAGAAGGCCCCCTCAAGGCCAATACCAGCAGATGCCACTGGCAGGTCCAGACATGGGACAACAGCGAGTGAGAATGCAATGCTGGGGATGTGGACAAGTTGGACACATGCAAAGAGACTGCCCCACTAACCCATGGATGGGACCTCAGCCCCCTACTGCTGGACCAGCCACCTATGGAACAGGACAAGACACGTACTGGCTATAGGGGTGCCCAGAGAAACCTGATGGAGAGGCCATTCTACCTGTATTAACCCAACGTCCACAAACAGAACCCACCATTGATGTCACAATATATGACAGCCATCATCGCTTCATGATTGATACAGGAGCGGCCTACTCCTGTATAGGAAAAAGTGGAATTGGCCTGCCTCTCTCAGCATCAAAGATTCGAACAGTAGGTTTCTCTGGGAAAACCCAAATAATACCCATGACTGAGCCAGTTCCCATGATCATAGGTGAAAAGACTGTGTATGCACCGCTACTTTACTCAGAAGATACACCCATAAATCTGCTGGGTAGAGATGTGCTGTGCCAGCTTAATGCAAAAATTAAATGTACCCCTAATGGAATTTATTTTGAAGCAACAGACAAGAATGAAGCCTACATGATGCCAATGGGCCTGCAAATGACCCCCCAGATAACAAGTCATGAGCCAGAAGACCAAGTAATTTGGCTGAAACTCACATCACCAACCTCCTTCCTCCAACTGGAGTGGGAAACATGGAGACCCCTGATAATGAATCACTATGAGAAATCTAAAGGACCTTTTCTTCCTCTCCATTGTACCATGTTTTATGACAAAGGCAAAACACATGAAGAATACGAGAAAAGCTGGGATGAAGACATGAACAACAAAACAACTGTCATCCAGTATGCTGACATAGTGGTTGGACCACAAGAAGCTGCAGCTGTTGTCACATTTCCTGATAAAGATGTAGCAGAATGGTTCCAGGTTACCAACTCAGCACCACATGTCACATTACTGATTGCAGACGAGTATGAATCACATGATCTAGGACCCATGGTTCAAGAAGCTAAGCAAGTCACTGAATGGATTGCTACAGCATGGGACTGCATTAGCATGTCAAAAGATGGACTGTTTTTCAAGATCTCATATTCACAAGCTGATGAAGTAATTGCAGAAAACATTAAAGTTCCTGGGAAAAGACAAATGGCAGTGGCTGCAGAACATGAATCCCTATTAGAACAAGTCCCAGAGCAGGTATGGTCTAAAAGTAAGACAGATGTAGGATTAGTAAAATCAGCAGACCCCATCCAATTCACCATTAAACCAAATGCTAAATTGCCCTTCCAAAGACAGTACCCACTTAAACGAGAAGCAGTAGAAGGAATACAGCCTATCATTACAGGATAAGAAACAGCAGGAGTTCTTAAACCAACAGAAAGTCCCTGTAACACACCAATTTTTCCCATTAGAAAGCCCAACAGTAATGACTATAGATTAGTCCATGATCTAAGATTGATTAATGCTATCGTAGCAGAAGAGATACCAGTAGTACCCGACCCACACACACTACTGAGTAATATACCCCCAGGTACCAAATGGTTTACTGTGATTGATCTGTGTTCAGCATTTTTCAGTGTACCGGTCCATCCAGATTTCCAGTATTTGTTTGCATTTACGTACAAAGGCCAACAATATACTTATTCACGATTACCACAATACGATTACCAAATTACAACCAATTTTCAATCGTGTACTGGCGAATGACTTAAATCACCTTGACATACCATCTACAATGTTGATGTATGTTGATGATATTCTGATTTGTTCTGTTTCTAAAGAGCAGTGTGAGAGAGACTCCATTACAGTGTTGACTGCTTTGGCAGACGGAGGACACAAAGTAAGTAAACAAAAATTGCAATTCTGCCAGCAAACAGTGGAGTATCTCGGCAGGCAACTTAGTGGGGACAAGAGGTGTATTGCACCGTCCCAACTAGAAGCCATAACCCAAATGCCCAAACCTTAGACTGTTGGTCACATGTTGTCTTTCCTTGGCATGGCAGGTTACAGCAGAAAGTGGGTGTGTGATTATGCCATCAAAACGGCTCCACTGAGAACGCTGATCAAAGCCGCAGGTCAGGGACACCAGTCGGCTCAATTATAATGGACAGATGAGGCAGAGGGTGCGTTCCAGCTGCTGAAACAAGATCTCCAAATTGCTCCTGCTCTGGCCAATCCAGATTAAGGCAAACCATTCCATCTCTATGTGGCTGAGCGACAAGGGTATGCATGTGCAGTATTGATGCAAGACACCCCCACAGGTAAACAACCAATTTCTTATTACAGCACAAAATTAGATGGTGTCGAGGAAGGTCTGCCTCCCTGCTACCAGGGTTTGGCAGCAGCAGCCTTCGCCTACAAAAAGGCCTCAGTTATTACTATGGGCCACCCTGTTATTCTGTACACATCACATCAATTACATGCACTGCTCACCAGCCCACACTTTGTGATCACACAAGCTCGTCGAACAGGTTATGAAGTTCTGCTTTCAGGACCTGATTTAACAATACAACGCTGTACCACGATTAATCCAGCCACAAGAATGGTATTGCCCACAGAAGGTGAGCCCCATGATTGTCTCAAGGAGACGGACACCTTCATGAAGGTAAGGGAGGACTTATACAATCATCCAATCCCATCTGATCTGACGCTGTTTGTAGACGGCTCCTGTATCAGAGGTGAGACTGGGAACAGAGCTGGATATGGAATAGTCCAACTTAACCCCGATGGGACCTTTACCAAGGTACAATCAATGAGCCTAGATCAACCTTGCTCTGCCCAGTTGGCAGAGATAAAAGCATTAACAGCTGCATGTAAATTGGCTACTGGTAAAAGAGTGACAATCTATACTGACAGTGCCTATGGGTACGGGGTATGCCATATAAATGCTAGCATCTGGAAACAACGAGGGTTTGTTAGAACAGATGGCACCCCAGTAACACATGGGCAAGCTGTAGTGGAGTTAATAAAAGCTATGCAACTTCCATCTGCGTTAGCTATTGTAAAATGTGCAGCTCATCAGACAGCAAAAACACCTATTGCCATTGGTAATAACTTAGCAGATGAGGCAGCTAAAGAGGCCACAGGTTCAGCAGTGCAGGGACCAATGGTTCATGTAGCTGAGTGCGAACCCATTACTAATCTAGCCTCATTAATAGAAGCCCAAAATAACGTATCTGAAGCAGAAAAACGCCTGTGGGTACAAAGGGGGGCAGCTCGGTTAACACACCCCCACGCTGGGTTGTGGCGTAGTTCTCGAGGACATTTTGTACTACCGTTGTCCTTATTACCGACAGCCATTAAAATAATGCATGGACCTGATCTTTGTTCACGAGCCCAAGTTTTTCAAAAGTTACAGGCAGCCTGGTGGTCACCTTATATGACACCTATGGTAGACAGAGAACTGGCCTTATGCCCACATTGTCCTAAGTACAATGTGCGTAAAATGTTCACTCAGCCCTTAGCACATATCCCCATGCCAGACGGTCCGTTCCGCCATCTGATGATGGATTACGTTGACATGATAAATCGGGTTCAGGGAAAGAGGTATATGTTGGTGGTTGTTTGTAGGTTTAGCAGATGGGTGGAAGCATGTCCCACTGCTCATAATGACCACAAAGCAGCAACACGGTTTTTGTGTAAAGAAGTTTTTCCCAGATTTGGCATGCCTGACACAATATCATCTGATAACGGACCACATTTTGTTTCACAGGTGATCCAGCAAATGTTCAAACTGTTGTGCATAAAACAGAAGTTTGGTTGTGTGTATCATCCCCAGCCACAGGGATCCGTGGAATGAGCTAACGGCATCCTGAAATCGAAGATAGCTAAAATAATAGCTGACAGCAACAACCGTTTGACTTGGATTGACGCCTTGCCTGTTGCATTGATGGCAATGCGTTCCCAAACTAATCGCATAACCCATCTTACTCCTCATGAAATGCTTACAGGTCGACCAATGCCTCTCCCACAGGTTCGAGGACCCCAGCAGGAGGAGGTTTCCCTGGCACAGCTCAAGCGTGAACTGGGGGATTACCTCAGATCCTTAACCCGCATTCACAGACTTATATTTCAACAGGTGAAAGCAGCCCACAGCCGGGACAAGACACACATTCCAGTGGACGTCAGAGACGTTCAAGTTGGTGACAGTGTGTTCATACGAGTCTTTAGACGTCAGAGGAACGAGCCTCGTAGGGAAGGCCCCTTTAAAGTTGTGCTTACTACTCCCACTGCCCTGAAAGTCAAAGGTAAGCCCTTCTGGTTTCACAAAAACCACTGCACCAAGCATCGGCCTCCAGACCCACCTGGATTTGATCCAGGACCGACGGGCTCTGCGCATGCTGACAGGGCAGCAATAAGTCTCCCTCCGCAGCACCCCACCACAAGTTCACAAATCTTGGAATCAGGCACTGATGCCCCCTCTCCGCCGTCCACATCAGCCGGTCAAAGGCGTTCTGAACGCCTGGCGGCCAGGCGGTCTCCAATGTCCAGGGACTCTGAGGATGACAGTGTTCATTCTTATGCTCCCGCTTCGCCTTCTGACTCTGGTGGCAATGATGATGATCCTTCTGCCGCTCAGACTTCTTCTGGGTCTGACCCAGATCCAGCCGTCGTTCAGGCACTGGACGAACTTCTTTCTTCTGACCCACCAGATGTTGGTGGAGTCCTGTCCCCTTCACATCCCTCACTTGCACCTTCCCCTCTCATCCCCTCCCTTTCCCCTTCCTCCTCCGAAGCAAGTGGGCCGTCAATCCACTCGGTCCCGCCCACTCCATCGCCGTCTGGGCATTACCCGCATGCGTCTTCTTCCGACTCTGACAAATTTTCTTGTTTTGTTAACCCTTTGTGGGTTAACAAGGGGGATCTTATCAAAGTGAATACTAACAGTGCACACACACATTTAATGTGTCACACACAAACATGTGCACTAGCAATGGTAACACTAGCTACTAACCAAGGGGTAATCAGTAATAATGATGGAGAGAATATATCACTAATGCATGTGCAAATCAAAGGATATGATTATGTAATGTCTGAAGAAATTTTAGGGAAGTCAATGGGGAAACATTGGCTTGGAATTACTCATATACTTACTCACGTAGATACAGTAATTTGCATGCTGACTCATCTATAGATTTAGGAGATAATATGCCTTATATTACCCCAAGGAATGGCTAGAGAACAATAGAGGGAGATACTTTACACAGTCGTCAGTAGGCACACAAGTAGAGGAGGCTGCAGGCTCCTATGTTCCCAACAGGCAGCCAGAAGACCCGGCAGTGGGGCCAGGCGTCGCACCTTCGGGTTGGAACAAACCTATGATGACACCCAGAAGGCAGCCAGATGATCAACCACCATCACCTACAGGGAAGCCACTGTCCAACCCGCCATCACCTGGGAACCTCAGGATTGATTTCGGCCTAAACAGCAGCCCTGCCAGTCTCGAGAATCCGGAGGATCGACGACCACCACCGCCCTTCAGATTGCTTCAGGAGCTGCCATCCACTTCAGGCATGCTGGCTGAGTTACACGAAACGCGGCCTATCACTCCACCTCCTGTTTTCATAGCACATGACATAGTGCTTATCCCTGCGGAAGCTCGCCATGTTGCAAAGTTCTTGGCTCATCCTTTGGAATTTTACAAAACCGACGATGACCTTAAGCCTGAAATCACTTCTATGAGCACGGAGGTTTATTCCAAGTTCATGAAGGGTCTGATGCACACCTACTCACGTCGACCCTTTGAACTGTTGCGCCGCACCATGTACAAACGCAAAGTAAAGGCTGGGAATCAGCATTTGACCCAAGAAAATCTGGAGCTAAGACAACAACTTCAAGAGGCACGGCAGACCATCATCAACCTGCAAGGGCAGCTGTTGCAACTGACCACTGATCAACAGCGTATGGCTCCCTACCCCTGTGGGGGCCCGAACGGGGGCCCACACTATTATTAATCTCAACTACGACATCACACTGGATATAAAGGACAATGCTGATTATTGATGATTATGCATATCTATGTTAAAGATAATTGACAAAATTAATTGTGTATAATACATGTGACAGTACAAGTACTGTGCAGGAGAGTGCCACAAGGTCACTCCTATGTTGATTGTATTGAAGGTCCATTGACCATTGGATGATGTGCTTTTCCTGGCAGCTTTTCTTGGTTTATTTATGGGTGTGTATGGACACCCATGCAGAGGAGGATGCAGTGGCCTCGGGGCATAAGATGCTGCTTGGGCATTGGTATCTACCTCTGCTGAGAAAACAGAATTAGAAACTCTTTCTACAAAAAAAAAGTAAGCAACGAGGAAAAGATCCTCATAAGTGAGCCCAGGGGGGGGGGATCCCTCTTTGTTTTAAGACGTTCTCCATTTTTTACATTTTATCACTTTATCATGTAATCACCACATTTTATATCACTCACTATAAGTATATGGTGTGTTTTAGTCTCACTTCTAGTTTGGTGTGCAAAATATATAAACAGCAGTTATTTTTGAAACTTCACATTTATAGTATAGTATTTCACTTTGACAATCACTGAGTTTATCCTTTTTAGGATCAAAGGGGGAAAGATGAAGTAAATTAATCTACACCAATGATTAGAATATATTGGATACATGTTTTACATATTGAATTAATGTTTTACACTAAATACATTTATGTTATACAGGTCACAGAGTCCAAAAGAATGTGCGCCACCGAATATGGAGAGATATAGAGCAGAGTGTGTGTGTAAAAGGCTTTTGCGGCTGCAGCTGTGAGGCGCAACCTTGAAGTCTGAAAGATAAAGGCCAGGGTGGGAAAAACCCAGAGTGAGCCAAAAAACAGGAACATTGCAGGGAATTCAAGGTCATTTGAGGCCTCTGAAAACCAGGGTGCAGAAATGAGTCCTGTTTGTAAGACAAACGCATTGAGAATGGGTTGTTCAGGGCTGCACAGCTAAGCTGAACTAATTGTGATAAATTGAGTTGTCATCTTCAAAGCACACTATGCAGTACTGGTCGCACAGAAAGTGAGGGTTTTACTGGGACCTTGAGTTTTAAACTCATGCTGACCTTTTTTGATGTGATGTTATGATCATAAGTCATACTGGATGAAAGCATTGTTTTGACATATTGATGACTGCTTCTGCCTGATTTTTGGATCTTTGTTTGAGACTTTTCTGCTTTTTAAGAACTTTGAATTTTTATAAAACTTAGCTTCAATTTTAAGTCACTGGAAGAGGTTTTCCCACGACACTTGCTTCTTCATAGAAGTGCAATCAGCAACTTATACCCCAAAAAAAAAATTTTTTTCCCCAAGAAAGGGGGGTTTTTTTATTTTTTTTAAAAAAATTTTTTTTTTAAAAATTTTTAAAATTTTTAAGGGGGGTTTTTTTTTCCGGATTTATTTTTGGGAAAAAGGGTTTAAAAAGGTTTGGAAATTTTTTCCCTTTTAAAAATTTTTTATACTTTTTTTTTTTTTAAAATTAAAATTTTTAAAAAACCCCGGGTTTTTGGTTTTAAAAGGGGGGGGTTGGGAAAACCGGGGGGGGGTTTTTAAAAGGGGGGTTTTTGGTGGGGGGGGTTTTTTTTAAAGTTTGGGGGCCCCAAAAAAAGGGGGTTGGAAAAAAGGGGGTTGGGGGGAATTAAAAAGGGTTTTTTAAAAAAAAGGGGGAAAATTTTCCCAAAAAATTTTTGGGGTTTTTTTTTTTAAAAAAGGAAAATTTTTAAAAATTTTTTTTGGGGGGTTTTTTAAATTTGGTTAAAAAAGTGGGGGTTTTTTGGGGTTTTTTTTTTTTTTGGGGGGTTTTTAAAAAAATTTTTTAAAAAAGGGGAAAAATTTTTTTTTTTGGGGGGTTTTTGGGTTTTTTTAAATTTTTTTTTTTAAAAAAGGTTTTTTTTTAAAATTTTAAATTTTTTTAAATTTTTTTTTGGGGGGAAAAATTTTTTTTAAATTTCCTTAAAATTTTTTTAAAATTTTTTAAAAAAAAGGGGGGGAAAAAAAACCCCCCCCAAAAAGGAAAGGGAAAAAAAAAAAAAAAAGGGGGTTTGGGGAAAATTTTTGGGGTTTTTTAAAAAAGGGGTTTTTTGGGTTTTTGGGAAAGGGAAAAGGGGACCCCGGGCCCGGGGCCCCCAGGGGGGGGGAAAAAAAGGGGGAAAGGGGGAAATTTTTTTTTTAAAAAAAATTTTTGGGGGGAAAGTAAACTTGGGGGGGGAAAAAAAAAGGGGGAATTTTTTTTGGAAAAAAAAATTTTTTTTTAAAAATTTTTTTGGGAAAATTTTTTTTTTTTTTTTTTTTTTTTAAAAAAAAAAAAGGGGGTTTTTGGGGGGGTTTTTGGGGGTTAAAAAAAAAATTTTTTTTTTTTTTAAAAATTTTTAAAAAAAAAAAAAAAAAAATTTTTTTTTTAAATTTAAAAAAATTTTTTTCCCCAAAAAAAAATTTTTTTGAAAAAGGGGGGAAAGGGGGTTTTTTAAAAAAAAAAAAAATTTTTGAAATTTTTTTTTTTGTGTAAAATTTTTTTTGGGGGGGTTTTTTTTTGGGGGGGGAAAAAAAACCGGGAAACCGGGGGGGGGTTTTTTAAAAAAAGTAATTTTTTTGGGGGGTAATTTTTTTTTTTGGGAAATTTGGGGGGTTTTTTTTTAAAAGGGGCCCAAATTTTTTTTTTTGGGTTTTTTTTTTTTAAATTTTTTAAAAAAACCTTAAAAAAAGGGGTTTTTCCCTTTTGGGGGGGGGCCCCCCCAAAAAAAGGGGGAAACATAAAAAAACCCCTTTTTTAAAAAATTTTGGGCTTTTTTTAAAAATTTTTTTTAAAGGGAAAAAGGGGGAAAAATTTTTTGGGGGGGGAAAAAAAAATTTTTTTTTGGGGGGGGGTTTTGGAAAAAAAAAATTTTTTTGGGGGGGGGGAAAAAAAGGGAAAAAAATTTTTTTTTTTTTTGTTTTTTTTGGGGGGGGGGGTTTTTGGGGGGAAAATTTTTTTTTTAAAAAAAAAAATTTGGGGGGGAAAAGGGGGGGGTTTTTTCCCCCTTTTCCCCCCTTTTTTTTTTTTAAAAAGGGGTTTTTTTTTTTTTTTTGGGGGGGGGGAAAAAAATTTTTGGGTTTTTTGGGGGGCCCCAAAAAAACCCGGGGTTTCCCAAAGGGAAACCCCAAAACCCTTGGGTGGGGGGGGGGGAAAAAAATTTTTTTTAAATTTTTTTTTAAAAAAAAAAAAAAAAAAAAAAAAAGGGGAAATTTTTTTAAAAAAAAAAAAAAAAATTTTTTTTTTTTTGGGGGGGTTTTTTTGGGGGGAAAAATTTTCAATTCCTTTTGGGGGGGGTTTTTTTTTTAAAAATTGGGGGGGGGGGGGGGGTTTTGGGGGGGTTTTTTTTTTTTTTTTTTTTTTTTTTTTGGGGGGGGGAAAATTTTTTTTTTTTTTTTGGGGGGGTTTTTGGGGGTTTTGGGTTGGGTTGGGGGGGAGGGGGGGGGGGGGGTTTTTTTGGGTTTTTTTTTTTTGGGGGGGGGGGGGTTTTGGGGAATTTTTTTTTTTTTAAAAAAAAAGGGGGGGTTTTTTTTTTAAAACATTTTTTTTTTTTTTTTTTTAAAAAAAGGGGGGGGGAAAAAAATTTTGGGGGGGGGGGGGTTTTTTAAAAGGGGGTTTTTTTTTGGGGGGGGGGGTTTTTTTGGGGGGGGGGTTTTTTTTTTGGGTTTTTTGGGGGGGTTTTTTTGGGGGGGGGAAAATTTTTTTTTTGGGGGGAAATTTTTTTGGGGGTTTTTTTTGGGGGGGGGGGGGGAAAAAAAAAATTTTTAATTTTTTTTTTTTTTTTTTTTTTTTTTTTGGGGGGGGGTTGGGGGGGGAAAAAAAATTTTTTTGGGGGGGGGGGGTTTTTATTTTTGGGTTTTTTTTTTTTTTGGGGGGGGGGGGGGGGGTTTTTTTTTTTGGGGGGGTTTTTTTTTTTTTTTTTAAAAGGGAAAAAAAATTTTTTAAAATTAAAAAGGGAAATTTTTAAAAATTTTAAAAATTTTAAAAAAAAAGGGTTTTGTTTTAATTTTTTATTTTTTAAAAAAGGGGTTTTGGGGAAAATTTTAAAATTTTTTTTTTGTTTTTTTTTTTTTAAAAAAGGGGGAAAAAATTGGAAATTTTTTTTTGGGTTTTAAAAAAATTTTTTTTTTTTTTGGGGGGGGTTTTAAAATTTTTTTTTAAAAAAATTTTGGGGGTTGGGGGGGGTTTTTTAAAAATTTTTTAAAAAAAGGGGGGGGGTTTTTTTTTTTTGGGGGGGGGGGGTTTTTTGGGGGGAAAAAAAATTTTTTGGGGGGAAATTTGGGGTTTTTTCCCTTTTTTAAAAAAAATTTTTAAAAATTTTTTTTTTTTTTGGGGGGGGGGGGGGGGGGGGGGGGGGGGAAAAAATTTTTAATTTTTTTTTAAAAAAAAATTTTTTTTTTATGGGGGGGGAAATTTTTAAAAATTTTAAAAAAAAAAATTTTTTAAATTTTTTTTTTTTTAAAAAAAATTTTTTGGGGGAAAATTTTAAAAGGGGAAAGGGGGTTTTTTGGGGGTTTTTAAGGGGTTTTTTTAAAAAGGGGGGGGGGGGGGAAAAGGGGTTTTTTTTTAAAATTTTTTTTTTTGGGGGGGGGGTTTTTGGGATTTTTGGGTTTTTTTTTCCGGGGGGGTTTTTTTTGGGGGGGGGGGAAAATTCTTTTTTTTTTTGGGGGGGGGGTTTTTTTTGGGGGGGGGGGGAAAAGGGGGGTTTTTTTTTGGGGTTTTTTTTGGGGGGTTTTTGGGGGGGGGGTTTTTTTTGGGGGGGGGGGGGGTTTTTTTTTTTGGGGGGGGGGGGGGGGGAAAATTTTTTTTTTTTTTTGGGGAAAAGGGGGGGTTTTTTTTTTAAAAGGTTTGGGGGGTTGGGGGGGGTTTTTAGGGGCCAAAGGGGGGGTTTTGGGGGGGGGATGGGGGGAAAAAAGGGGGGGTTTTGGGGGGGGTTTTTTTTTTTTGGGGTTTTTTTTTGGGGGTTTTTAAGGGGAAAGGAAGGGGGGGGTTTTTGTTTTTTAAAAAAATTTTTTTTTTTTTTTGGGGGGTTTTTTGGGGTTTTTTTTTTTGGGGGGGTTTTTTTTTTTGGGAAAAAGGGGGTTTTTTTTGGGGGGTTTTTAAAAAAAATTTTGGTAAAAAAAAAAAAGGGGGGGGTTTCCCCGGGGGGGGGGGGGTTTTTTTTTTGGGCCAAAAGGTTGTTAAAGGGGGGGGGGGGTTTTTTTGGGGGGGGGTTTTTTTTTCCCCCTTTTTTTAAAGGGGGGGGGAAATTTTAAAAAATTTTTTTTTTTTGGGGGGGGGGGGGGGGGTTTTTTTTTTTGGGGGGGTTTTTTTTAAAAAGGGGAACCTTAAAACCTTTGGGGGGTTAAAATTTAAAGTTTTTTTGGGGGGTTTTTAAAAATTTTAAAAAAAAAAGGGGTTTTTTTTTAAAGGGGGGTTGGGGGGGGGTTTTTTTAAAGGGGGGGGGGGTTTTTTTTTTTTTTTTGGGGGGGGGTTTTGGGTTTTTTGGGTTTTTTTAAAAAAAAAAAAGGGGGGGGGGGTTTTCCCCTTTTTTTTGGGGGGGGTAAAAAATTTTTCCCGGGGGGTTTTTGGGGGGTTTTTTTTGGGGAAAAGGGGTTGGGGGTTTTTTTTTTGGGGGGGGGGGGGTTTTTTTTAAAAATTGGGGGGGTGGGGGGGGGGGGGGGAGGGGGGGAAACCCCTTTTTTTTTTTTGGGGGGGGGTTTTTTTTGGGGGTTTTTTTTAAAAAATTTTTTTTTTTTTGGGGGGGGGGGGGGGGGGGGGTTTTTTAAAGGGTTTAAATTTTTAAAAAATTTTTTTTTTTGGGAGGGGGGGTTAATTTTTTTTTTAAAATTAATTGGGGGGGGGAAAAGGGGGGGGGGGCCCCTTTTTAATTTTTTTTAAAAACCCCCCTTTTTAAAAGGGGGGGGGGGGGTTTTTTTCCCCCCCCCGGGAACCCCCCCTTTTCCCCCCCCCCGGGGGGGGGGGGGGGGTTTTTGGGGGTTTTAAAATTTTAAAAAAATTTTTTAGGGGAAAAAAAATTTTAAAGGGGAAAAAAGGGTTTTTTGGGGTTTTTTTTTTTTTAAAAAAAAAGGGGGGGGGGGGGGGGGGGAAAAAAAGGGGGGGGAAAAGGGAAAAAAAAAGGGGTTTTTTTGGGGGAGGGGGGGGGGGTTTTTTTTTGGGGGGGGGGGGGGGTTTGGGGGGGGAAAAAAGGGGGGGGGGGGGGAAAAAAGGGGTTTTTGGGGGTTTTTAAAATTTTCCCTTTTTCCCCCTTTTTCCCCCCCCTTTTTTTTTCCCTTTTTTTAAAAAAAAAAAATTTTTTTCCCCCCCCCCCGGGGGGGGGGCCCCCCCCCCCCCAAAAAAAACCCCCCCTTTTCCCCCAAAACCCCCTTTTTTCCCCCCCCCCCCTTCCCCCCCCGGGGGCCCCCAAATTTTTTTTCCCCCCCTTCCCCCCCGGCCCCCCCCCCCCTTTTTTTTTTTAGGGGTTTAATTTTTTTAAAATTTTTTTTAAAATTTTTTTTTTGGGTTTTCCTTTAGTTTTTTTTTTTTTTTTTTTTTTGTTTTTTTCCTTTTTTTTTTTTTTCCCTTTTTTTTTCTTTTTTTTTTTTTTTTTCCCCCCTTTTTTGGTTTTTTTTTTTTAAAAATTTTTTTTGGTTTTTTTAATTTTTTTTTTTTTTTTTTTTTTCCCGGTTTTTTATTTTTTTGGAATTCTGTTTTTTTTTTTTTTTATTTTTTTTCCTTTTCCCCTTTTTTGGGAAATTTAAAATTTTTTTCCCCCCTTTAATTTTTTTTTTTTTTTTTTTTTTTTTTTGGGGGTTTTTTTTAAATTTTTTTTTTTTTTTTTTCCCCCCCCTTTTTGTTTTTTAAAAAAAATTTTTTTTTCCCCCAAAAATTTAAAAAAATTTTTTAAAAAAAATTTTTTTAAAATTTTAAATTTTTTAAAAAAAATTTTTTTTTCCCCTTTAAAAACCCCCTTTTTTTTCCAAAAAAATTTTTCCCCCAAAAAAAAAACCCTTTTAAAAAAAAATTTTTAAAAAAAAAGGGGGAAAAAAAAAATTTTTAAAAAAAAAAAAAAAAAAACCCAAATTTAAAAAAATTTTTAAAAAAAAAAGGGGGGGTTTTTAAAAATTTTTAAAGGGGGAATTTTTTTAAAAAATTTTTTTTTCCCCTTTGGGGGGAAAAAAAAAATTTTTTTTAAATTTTTTTTTTTTTTTTTAAAAAAAAAAAATTTTTTTAAAAAAAAATTTTTTTTTTTTTTAAAAAAAAACCCCCCTTTTTTTTTTGGGGTTTTTTTGGGGGAAAAAAAAAAAAAAAAACCCACAAAAACTTTGGTTTTTTTAAAAAAAAAAAAAAAAACCCAAAAATTTTCCTTTTGTTTGGTTTGGTTTTTTTCCCCTTTTTTTTTTAAAAAACAAAAATTTTTTTTTTTTTTTTAAAAAAATTAAAAAATTTTTTTTTTGGTTTTTTTTTTAAAAACCCCAAAAAATTTTTTTTTTAAAAAAATTTTTTTCCCCCCAAAAAAAAACCCCCGGGCCTTTAAAATTTTTTTTTTTTTTTGGGGTTTTTTTTAAA
This sequence comes from Cyprinodon tularosa, assembly GCF_016077235.1. Taxonomy (NCBI): domain Eukaryota; kingdom Metazoa; phylum Chordata; class Actinopteri; order Cyprinodontiformes; family Cyprinodontidae; genus Cyprinodon; species Cyprinodon tularosa. The sequence goes on along the minus strand of NW_024038125.1, from coordinate 88,320 downwards.
CCCAAAAAAAATTTTTTTTTTTTTTTTTAAAAAAATTTTAAATTTTAAAATTCCTTTTTTGGGGGGTTTTTGGGGCCCCCACCCCCTTTGGGGGGGGGGCCCCCGGGGCCCGCCCCCGGGGCCCAAAGGGAAAAAAAAAAGGGGGAAGGGAAAAAGGGGGGGGGGGGGGAAAAAAAAAGGGGGTTTTTTTTTTCCCCCCCCGGGGGGGGGGTTTTTCCCCCCGGGGGTTTTAAAAAAAAGGGGGGTTTAAAACCCCCTTTTCCAAAAAAGGTTTTTCCCCCCCCCCCCCGGGGGGGGAAAAAAGGTTAAAACCCCCCCAAAAACCCCCAAAAAAAAATTTTTCCCCCTACCCCCCCTTTTTTTTTTTTTTTTAAAAAATTTTTAAAAAAAAAAAAAAAAAAATTTTTTCCCCCCCCAAAACCCCCCCCCCCCCTCCCCCCCTTTTTTCCGAAATTTTAAAAAAACCCCCCCTTTTTTTTAAAAAAAAGGGAAACTGGGACTTATGTGGAAAACCCCAAAAAAAACCCAAAAAAATGAATGCAGCAAACCCCGCGCGGGGGGGTTTTGGAAAAAAACCCTTTTTTTAAAATTTTTTCCCCAAAAAAAAAAACCCCTTTTGGCGCAAAACCACAAAGTGGGCCCCGCCAGGCTTTAATTTTCTTACTGGGGTATTTGGGCGGAAACCCCTTTTATTTAAACAAGTAAAGTCGCTTTGTGATTGGGTTGGGATAAAAATATTTTACATATAAATTTATTTTATATATATATTTAAAGAATATATATTTTTTTTATTCAATATTTAAATTTTTCATATGCTGTGGGATTTTTGTTATCCTTCACAAAAACACAATTATTTGGCTACCATCAAAAGGGAAAAAAAGAAATTTTTCAGGAAATGAAATTTCCAGGAAAACTGTTTTAAAAGCAAAGAAAGAGCTTTATTGAAACACCCCCAAAAACTAATACAACGCTTTTCCAAACACATGGGGTTTCCCAAAAAATTTCAACTCCGTGAACGGGCCGTTTTTCTTCCCGGGGTTGGGGGGGTAAATGGCAGCATTCCCCCCGAGGGGAGGGCCGATGTGCAGGAAAAGCCTACTGTGCGGAAACCCCGTACTTTTGGCATCGCTTTTAACCGGGACTTTCAAACTTAAAAAACCCGAGTTTTAAATGAGATCCGGGCCCACGAAATGGGGGCCACCGTACAATCCATCCAGAGACAAAACCCCCCCGACGACGCCTTCTTTTTCGTCGGGCAAGAGGCCGACGGGGCGGACCTTTCCCAAATTCCACTTCCTCATCCCGCTTTGCACACTCTGCCAGCCTTTTAGGGAGCCCGAAAAAAAAAACAAAAGAATCACGCACTTTCGTATGGACACAACACATCTATCAATTTCACCTAAAAAAGGTCACCAAATAAAGTCTTACCCTCTTTTTTTTTGGCCCCTAATCCGAGCAATTGCTTTTGGGAGCCTCCGCATGCACGTGGTTTTCTGGGGTTTCGTATATCTAAGCTCCTGCGAAAACCCCCGAAAATAACGTCAACCCGGCAGCTGGAAAAAAAATTAATTTGGGGATGGTATGAAAAAAAAAATCAAAATCAAGTCACAAAAACAAGGGAAAGGGGAAAACATTAAAAAAAAGTCCCCTTAGACCCCAAAAAACGTCTTTTTCAACATCGTGCAAATCTGGGCTTGCTGATAAGGCTTCCGACAAATGGGGGTCTGTGAAAAAAAATGTAAAAACTATGATCGGGATCCATCCCCTATCCATTTGCCTTTTAAACCCCAAAAAATGAAAGCATTTTTCTTTTAAAACTTAAACCTTGCTTTCCGGTTTTTATAGCACCTCAAATTTTGTCTCCGAGTTTTGAAGACGGGGGTACTGGGGTTTCCCGTGAATCACAAAAAATGCACTTTAAATTAAAGCCCTTTTTTCTTTTCAAGGCTACTAATTTGGGCCCTACTTTTTGCTAGGGGGCTCTTAGCCGAAACTTTTTGGGGAGGCTGCTATTTAAACCGTAGCTTTGGCTAAAGGCTGCTTTTTAAGGGTTTGCAGGCAGTAATCGAACATATATTTACCGCTAGCTTTCCCCTTCTTTGAGTTTTTCCCTTTTTTCGATTTCAGAGTCACCAAACGCGTCCCAAAAGGAGTTTTACCCCCGAAAACCAGACGCTCCAGACCGGGCCCGCACAAAGCAAAGCATAACCCCCCCCTCCTCCTCCCTCCTTCCTGCTTCTTCTTCTTTCCCTTTGGTGGGAGGGGTGTGAGTGGAGAAGCGGAAAAAAGAGAGAGCGTGAGAAAAAATGTTTTTAGTGGTTTTTTTCTTTCTTTTTTCTATCCCCTTTTTTTCACTGGGTTTTATGTTAAATATTGTGTATATTTTTTTTTTTTTTTTTTTTTTTTTTTTTTTGGGTTTTTTTAAAAGTTTTTTGGTGGTTTTTTTTGGGTGTGGGCCGCCCGGGTTTTTGGGCCCCGGGGCGGCAGTCGGCGGGCCTGCACCCATGGTGGTGGTGGGGAGTGCAGGGGGTTTCCCCCAAAGCTGACCCCGGAAAAAAACGGCATCAAGGGTTTGGGGGCCCCGGGTTTTCCCCTGCAGCGGGAGGAATGGGGGTCTGGCTGTGGGGGGGGTTTTGGGCATGGGTCCCCTCAAGTCGGCAGCTTTGCATTTAATGGGGGCTGTCGTTTTTTGGGGGAGAAAGTGGAGCAGGGCTCAACGGCTTTTTGGAAGCAGCATCTCTGTCATTTGGGGGGTTTCTTGCAAGTTTCCCCCCTTGACACTGCCTGCAAACCCAAATTTACCTGTCAAAAAGTCCCTCCCCCTTTATCACGACGGTTCCTGAAAAGAACTGTCTCGGCACGGTAAGGTGGGTTTTACCCATTAAAAAGGGGATGTCTGGGGGGCAAAACACCTTTTTTTAAAAAAAAGATTTTCTCCCCTAGGAAAACAACTTTTCATGAATATTGAACAAACGAATGAGGGAAATTTAAAACCGCCTTTTCCCCTGTTTTAAAAAGGGATGGATTTGACTACAAGCTTTTTTTGCAACCTCCTCTAACAGAATGCTTTTTGGTTTTTGGGGCAGGAGGGGCACGTAATTAAAGTGTGCCCTGGGTGGGGCCGGGCGGAAAGGCCCCCCTGGGGTGCTGGGGCGATGGGGCCTCCCCTAGTGTGGGGCTGCCCGTAGCGGCGGGGGACCCCCGCTGCCCCGCGGGGAGGACCCCCCCCTGGGTTTTGCGGGGGGGGGGGCCCCCGGCCCCAGGGGGGGGGCCCCCCGCCCGGGGGAGGGGGAACCCGCCCCTGCTTGGGCCCCGGGGGGGCCCGCCCCCCTGCTGGGGGCCCCCGCTGCCCGCAGCGCTGGGGTTGCCCGCGGGTTTTCGGAGGGGCTTCGGCGGCTGCGGAGGGGCCCCAAAGGTAGGGGGGGAGCCCTGCTCCAGGTTTGTTGAGGCGTCATTATTAGGACAATAAAATCTTTTAAAGAAAGATTTTGGGTGGAGGAAAAATGGGAGCAAAAGGGCCTTGGTGGTTTTGGGGTGAATGGTGGTGGGGGGGGGACCAGGTGGGGGGGAGAGACGGGGTTGGGGAGGGGGAAACAGGAGGGGTTTAAGGGTGAGAGGGCTATTTGGCGTGTGGAGTTCCCCGGGGAGAAAGGGGGGGGGGGAGGTTAGAGGGCAGGTTGAAGGATCGCTGAAAAAAAGCGTGGAATTTTTTTTGTGGAGGTGTCGTGGGAGGAGAAAAGGGGGGAAAACAGAGAGGTGAAGGAGCTGGGAGGCTTCTGCACCTAAAAGAAAAAAGTAAAAAGGGAAGAATGTGGGGGGCTGCTTTCCACCCAAACCAGCAAGCTGCCACAAACAGGGGAGCCAGCAGGCTGCAAAAAAAGGAGGAAGTTTCAGACAGAAATGATGCGAGAGCTGGTCTTGACACCAGTGAGGGTCTCTGTGTCCATCCCCGCGATAAGGAGCCTTTAAAACCCCGCAAATCTTTTAGGGGTTTTTTTGTGGGAAAACCAAAGGTTTTTAAGGGTTAAAAATAGAGGCCTTTTTTTCCTAATTTAAGATTTTTTTATTCATCTTTCCAGCCACACATCAGCAACAAGGGGTCCAAACAGGTTTAAAATGATAGAAAAAAAAGAAACTTTAGATTAAAAAAAAAAATGTCCAAAAGTCAGAAAAAAGCTTTAATTTTATGCACAACAACTTTTTTAAATTTCTTTTTTTAGGTTTTTTTGGGGTGTTTTTTGGGTTTTTTTCTTCTTACCCCTCATGGATTCCCTTTTTAAAAAAAAGCATCCCTTTTAATCTTAAAAGGGCGAGGGGGGGGCTGAAAAACCCCGCTTTAATAAAAAACCCCGAAAAACCCTTAAAAAAACAAAAAAAAATGATTTTTGTGTTTTTACAAGGGGGAAACCCATAGTTAAATTTTAAACCCGGGAAACCAAAAACGAGGGGTAAAAAGAGGGAGGGGGAGGGATTGGATTCCCCTTAACCCCCGGCAAACCTCCCAATAGGGCTTTTTGGGTTGGGGAAAATTTTTTCTCCAAAGGGGGGAAACCCACCCCCTCTTTCTTACAGGGAATTTTAATCACCATTGTTCAAAAGGGGGGGTGCTTTTAAGACAAAAACAATCTGTTTTTAAAATCCCTTTTCTTACATTTTCCCTCTTTATTTTCTTTAAAATTTTTTCACCTATTACCAATGGCGGGGAACAAAAAGCCACTTTAATTTTTTTAACAAAAAAATGGGGGAAAGGTTGGGGGTTGCATTGGGGAGGGACTGTTTTTATGATTAAAGGTTTTTATCTTCACTTTTGGGGGGATTTAATTACCGAAAATGAGCCCTTTTTGGACTCGCAATCACCCAAAAAAGCCGGGGAATCCAGGGCCCCAACCAACTCTTCCCTTGGGGGCCAAAGCTTCAGCTTTGGGGCTCACGGCCTGGTGGAAAATGGGGGGGGAGGAAGGATGATTTTTGGGCGCGGAAAGTTTTCTAAAAAGGGGCAGAAAACATGGTTCCCACATTCAAAAGAAAACCCGAAACTCTTTAGGCCTCGGGCTTCAATCCCCTTTTTATTTTTTTAAAAACCCCCCCATTTTAAAATGTTTTTTTTAAAAGGGGGGGTGGCCAAATTTTACCGGGGGAGGTTCTTTACCGGGCAAAACCCTTCATCTTTTTAGGGGGGGGGAGGGGGTTTTTAAAAAATTTGAAACCTTTCAAATCAACGGTAAAGGCTTACTTTGGGATTTTAACTCCAAAACTTTTAAATCACGGGTGAGGAAATTTTAAGGAGACTTTAAAAGGCCTATTTTTTGGAAAAGGTTTTAAAAACAGGAAAGTCAATTTTAACCCCTTAGGGGGCAGTTTGGAGGGGGGAAATAATTTTCAAAGTTCCCGGGGGGGGTTTTTAAATGCTGATCAACCCCATACTTTCCCAACCCCTTTTTCCCCGGGGACTTTTTCCAATCTAACAGAGGGGTCAAGGGGGGGAAACAATCGGTGGGGGCTTTTAGAGGGGAACTAGGGGAATTCCCGCAAAAAAAATCGGGGAGCACAAATTTTTTGGGTTTTTCAAAAAATTAAACGGCTAGCGTTAGCCAACTCCTGCGGAGTCCAAAAGGTCCGGGGGCCCTTGGGGGGCAATCTCGGGCCCAGGAAACATTTAAAAAGGGGTGGTTTTTCACCCTCATGGCCTTTTTTTTTTAGCCTGGAAGAACACGGTCAGAAAGGAAAACTGATCCAACTTTTCTGTCGGAAACCCGGGGCCCAAAAACTGAGGGGAAACCGGGGTCAATCAGGGAGAGGGCGTGGGGTTTTTTCCGTTCCCCTTGTTCCGAGCCGAATACAAAGAGAACGAGGATCTGTTTTCCCGGGGTTCTTGCCCCAGAACCCACCCCAGGCTCTGGGAGACCAAAAAACCGAGCTGGAGCCCTCCCCCGGGCTCCGGAACCCCACCCACCCCCCTCGGCCCTGCAGGGGGGCCCGAGGGCCCCTGGCATTGAAGGACCACCGTCGAGTTTTCCCTTTAAAGGGCCCATTGGGACCTTCTGGGAAAAGACCTGCAAGACGTCTGCAGGGAGAGTCTAGTCCGCCGGGTTTTCCCCCCCTTGTCTTGCTGCAGGGGGGTCATCACCCCTGCCCCCAAAAAGGGTAACCTGCAAGACGTCAAGAACTGGCGCCCCGTGTCCCTCCTCTGTACCGATTACAAGATCCTCTCCAAGGCTCTGGCCGTGAGGCTGGGAAAAGCTATGGAGCAGGTCATCCACCGAGATCAGACCTACTGTGTCCCCGGCAGGTCCATGGTTGACAACGTCTACCTGATTCGGGATGTTTTGGAGGTCTCCGGTTCATTGGGTTTACAAGTCGGCTTGATTTCATTAGATCAAGAAAAGGCGTTTGACCGCGTTGAGCACGGCTTCCTCTGGAAAACCATGAGGGGGTTTGGGTTCAGCGAGGGTCTCATCGCCAAGATCCAGGTACTGTACAGTGGCATAGAGAGTGTGCTGAAGATCAACGGTAGCCTGTGTGCTCCTTTTAGGGTGTGTAGAGGCGTCCGACAGGGCTGCGCACTCTCGGGGATGCTCTACGCGCTCTCCCTGGAACCCCTCCTTCAGAAAATACGTTTGAGTGTTTACGATCTGGTTTTACTAGTCACATGGTTTTATCTGCCTACGCTGACGACGTTGTTGTTTTTATTAAGGATCAACGGGACGTCAGTCTTTTAACCGAGGTAACTGAAAAGTTTTCCGTCTTGTCGGCCGCGAGGGTGAACTGGGCAAAGAGCGAAGCCCTGGCCGTCGGACAGTGGTCCGTCAGGCTCCCAGTTCTCTCTCAAGGTCTGGTGTGGAAGAGAGACGGTTTGAAGTACCTCGGTGTATTTTTAGGCAGTGAAGCAATTTTAAAGAAAAACTGGGAGGAAGTAGAAGGAAAAATAAAAACCAGGTTGGAAAAATGGAAGTGGTTGCACTCCCAGATGTCCTATAGGGGCAGAGTACTAGTTTTAAATAATCTTATCGCTTCACAGCTGTGGCACAAACTCTCTGTTTTAGACCCACCCTCTGACCTTCTTGTAAAAATACAGTCAGAGATGGTTAATTTTTTCTGGAGCGGTCGACATTGGGTGCCACAGTCTGTTTTGTTTTTACCAAGAGAGGAGGGGGGCCAGGGCCTTGTCCACCTGGCCGCCAGAACAGCCACTTTTCGTTTACAGTTCCTTCAGAAGTTCCTCACAAAAAACCCCGTGTGGAGAGACGTGGCCAGCTGCATTCTTAGACGTGTAAACTCTCTGGGGCTGGATGCTGCTCTGTTTTTAACAGACTTAAGTCTCTTAAAGATAAAAGGGCTACCTCAATTTTATCAAAGTGTTTTTAAATCATGTGCTTTTTTTAAATTGCACAGGTCCAAAACGCATAACTCTCTGCATTGGCTTTTAGAAGAACCGCTGGTGTGTGGAGCGAGGCTGGACGTCCACGACAGCTCCGTGCCTGGCCTTCCCGAGACGCTGTCCAGGTCGGGAGCGGTGACCCTGAGGCATCTGGTGCGGGTCGCGGTGCCGGATTTCTCGGGCGTCGAGGAGGTCCGCTCGCTGCTGGGGGTCCGGTCCGCCAGATTGGTGCGGCGCTTTCTGGAGCGTCTGAAAGAGCGGATGACTGCTGGGGAGAGACGGCTCCTACAGATGCACGCCACCGGAGGGCGCCCGCCTGACATGAGCGACCCGTTCCCGGACGTGTGCATGGATCCAGACTTTGAGGAGGATAGCGGACCCCTACTAAAAAATCAGAGGATGGATCTGTGCAAGACGGACCCAAAAACATTATATAGAACTTGCACTAAAGTCCTAAACAGGAGAACTCTCCACAACAGGGCAACAAATGTCTGGGCAGACAGATTTGGAGGACAAAAACCTCAGTGGAGGACTTTGTACAAGCCTCCCATCAAGAAACGGACTGGTGACCTTCAATGGAGGATACTTCACGGCGCCATTGCTACAAACGCATTTTTATCTGTCATCAGTCCTGAGGTTTTAAACAAATGTCCTTTTTGCAGTTTGCCTGAGAGTGTGTTTCACGTTTTTATGGATTGTGTACGACTGACTGGTTTTTTAAATTTTTTAATGAATGTTTTTAGCCTTTTTAGTGTGGTTTTTACCCATTCCGTTTTTATCAATGGTGTACATTATAACCGAGCCACTGCCTTAAAATCCAGAATTTTAAATTATTTAATCCCTGAAGCCAAAATGGCCATTTATTTGACACGACGAGACAAACTGCAGGAAGGACCTCAGCTTGATGCGGTGGCTGTGTGGAAGTGTAACATCAAAGCCAGGTTGAGGCTGGAGTTCTGCTTCCACAGGGCCACTGGGGATTTGAAGGGTTTTATACAACTGTGGGGTTTTAACAATGTGTTGTGCACCATTTCTGAGTCAGGAGAGCTGAAATATAACAAGCTGCTTTTAAAATGATGTCCTGATGACCTGAGTTTTTTAACTGTTTGTTTGATGAATCATTGTTAAATAAATGTTTAGTTAAAAATAAAAAATAAAATCTTCTTCTTCTTCTTCTTCTTCTGTTGTTTTATGGCGGATTGGCAGGCCAACGTGAAAGGTGCATTTCCGCCACCTACTGATCTGGAGTGTGGAGTGCACAATTTTGGAAGACTGCGCTATACCCAAAAAAAAAAAAAAAAAGAATCCTATAACTAAATCCTATTAATTGTTCCTGTATCTTTTAGCTATTTGGATAATATTTTATTAACTCTTGTTTGTCTTATCTCGTTTCCTAACAATGCTTTTATTGAACTCCCATTAATCCCTATTTTTCTCAACTCTTGTATGAACTTCATTCTCTCCCTTACATACGCAGTACACTCAAAAATAATATGTTGTACTGTTTCTGGATCTCAGCATTTGTCCCAATTTCCTGTTTCATGTTTCCCTATTTTAAAAAGACTGTAGTTTAATGCTGTGTGACCTATTCTTAGCCTTGAAATAATTATATCTTTTTTCCTATTTCCATATATTTTCCTCTCCTTTCCAATAAACTTTTGAATCTGATACAAATGTCTTCCTTTTGACTCATTATTCCATATCGTTTGCCATTTCTTTCAAGTTTCAATTGTAATCAATGTTTTCATTTCTGATTTACTTAAAAATACATTCATTTCTATTTGCTGATGATTTAATGCTTTCTTTGCTAGCTTGTCCGCTTTCTCATTTCCATCTACACCCACATGTGCTGGCACCCAGAGAAAGTATACCAGTATTCTTAACTGTTTTATTCTAAATAGACTTTGCAATACTTCAAATATTAAATCTTGCCTAGTTTCAGATTTTCCACTTAGAAGACTATTTAGCGTAGCCATTGAGTCGGTACATATTACAGTTCTTAGTGGTTGAACTTCTTCGATCCACTGTAGTGCTAATATGATAGCTAATACTTCATATGTAAATACTGACACATGATTAGATATTCTTTTTGCAATTTTTATTTTGAATGTCGGAATGTATACTGCTGCTGCTGTTCTTCCAGACTCTGGCTCCTTAGACCCATCTGTTTATACCTGTAGAACTGAATAATATTCTTTACTTAAATGTTGTTGTACTATGATATCAGTTGGTGTATTTTTCCCCCGTTTATTCATTATTTTTTGTATTTGTAAATCAATCAGTGGTGTAGAAAACATCCAAGGGGGAATTGCCGGTATTGGAACAGTTGGGGCTATTGCATAATCTTTCAAATTCAAACTGCTTGCCTCTTTCTTTACTACCCATCCAAAGCTTTTTATTTCGTTATATTCATATTCCCAACAATCTTTCAGAAGAAGTCTGACCGGATGATTTTCTTCATGTCCTTTTACACTAGCCCAATATCTCATTCTCAGTTGAGTCCTTCGTTGTTCAAGTGGCATTTCTCCCAATTCAACTAGTAATGATACTACTGGAGATGATCTAAATGCTCCACAACAAATACGTAAAGCCTTTTGTATAACTTCTATCTTATTAAGTAAGGTTTTATTCGCAGAGCTATAAACTATACTACCATAATCTATGTTTGACCTAATCACTGCATAATAAATTCTCTTCAAAGACTGACAGCTTGCTCCCCAATCAGCTCCTGACAAGCATCTTAACACATTTATTCCTTTTTTGCATTTTTCTATTAATTTCTGAATATGAACTCCAAAACTTAATTTATAGTCCATCCACACACCTAAATATCTCACTACTTTCACTTGTTCCAGCAGGTAACCGTACATTTTGATATTTAAAGTAGGATTTTGTTTTTTATTTGAAAAGCATAATGCATACATCCTCCGCTGTAGAGAGCATGCGTGAGATGAACCAGGGTTTCCGCGGATCAATAAAAATAACTTAAAATTCATTCTTTTTTTTTTAAATCAAGGCCTTAATTGGCACTAAAATTATTTAAATATGTTTATCGAAGTATTTATAATTCTTTAATAAAAAATGCTTATAAAAACAATTTCGTCAGATATATTATATCGCTCCAGGCGGAGAAAAAGCTAGAGGATATATATATATATACGTATATATGTGTGTGTGTGTGTGTTTACATACATACAGGAGTCATGGAACTGTGCTTACAGCTCCTTCATATTTCATGTACACTAATAACTTGTGTACATGGTTCTTGTTGATGGCATTAAAATCATTTCAAATAGCATTAAAATAGCATTAAATTAGAGTCACTCATTCCTGTATGAACCCTGTGAGCGCTTAATTTAATATGACATATTAAAAAAATCCCACCATCATCCAGCATATGTTCAGTTTCTGCCCAAATATATATATATATATTTTTGTAGATTTTTGTAACGGGGATAAGGATAATTCAAAACTGCTTTTTTTGAATGAACTTGTTCTCTACTCCCAAACTCAGCATCTCTTTTCATTCCTGTAATAAGAAGTTTCTTTTGAATGGATTTGATTAAAGTTTAAGTCCCTCGGTATAAAATAAATATTTTGATGGAGATGAGAAATCTGCTTCCTCGTTGGTGAATAACCAATAGTTTGGATCCAATCATTTAAATAAACTGTGTTAGGTTTTTTTTTAATATATAAGAATTGTGCTATAATTTCTATTCTAGTCACCGATCTGTTGCTGCTATATTTTAATTTGATGAACCGGAATTTGTCGATGTTCTTTTTCCTGTTTGGTGCGATTGCAATTGCGGATCTTGACCTGGCCGGACCTTATGACCACAGTGTACCAATCTTCTGATTGCTAATTCCAACAGGATAATGCGCCATGTTATAGAGTGAATCATCAAAGACTCATTTCTTGAAACTTTTCCACTTAAGTAATTGTGAATTGAGCATATTGACAGACAACATTTTATTTTTTATCTTAAATGCAATTTTTAATAATTACTGCTCTAAATGTATTGCTCTGTCAGCTAAAGATCTGTGTTGGTCTCTATACTTTAATTAAATAAATCAATTCAAGCTAAAATGTAAGAGGCTATACTGAGCCTGATCTCTTTGTATAAGAGATTTTCTTACCTTTTAGAAAAATGTCACTTGGAGTAAAACCCCCCCTGCAACCCTGATTTGCATTTGTATAGCTCACAGCATGTTCATTTACATGTTAAAGCCTCCCCTAGAATTCCATGGGGGGGAGGCATGGGGGGAACACTGCCTAAGAAATTCCACGTCAATTTCTGACAATTTACAGGAGTTTTTGGCGAAGCCTGCAATTTGCCGTAAACTGCCGCTAACCTGAAGTTCCACGACAATCTACAGTGCTGCATATTGACGAATATCCCACTTTTCATGCAGTGTCCTATCCTGCATTCCTTCACTCTAAATGAATTTTAGTTTTTTATGACTTTTGTCCATATTATGATTCAGAACTACATTTAAATCTCCACCACAAATTTAAATTCCTTCTGTTTCTATCACTATCAAATCAAATATGTTTTTGAAAAAGTTTTTGTTACTCTCTGGGGGTGCATATACATTTACCAAGGTTATTAATTAATTTTCTATTCTTCCTTTCAATATTATGTATTTTACTTCCTTGTCTTTTAATTCCTTTTTGTAATCAAATTGTATTGTGTTTGAAATTAATATTGCAACACCTCCTCTACGTCCCTCTTTAAAATAACTATGGTATGTATTCCTGTAGCCGTATTTTTTTAGTTTTTCATGTTCTGTTTTGGATAAATGGGTCTCTTGCAAGAATATAATTTCTGCCTTTTCCTTTTTCAGTTTTGTCATCACCCTTTCTTTTTTACTCAGTGCGTTCAAACCATTCACATTTAGCGACATTATCTTGATATCAGTCATAACGATTTATTACTCCCTTTAAATATGCACCCAAGCGTCTCAGACCAGCACCAGCATGAACTCATGCTAACCAAACATAAACCAAAAAACCAGCGGACTTTCAAACATCGGGTATCCTTCTTCCCCCAGTCCCAGTTGGTGGGTGGAGGGGAGATCCTCACCTCTGTTGAGGGCCCCTCCCTAGTATTAGAACCACTCCCATCCTGTTGGGCAGCGCTCCATCTAGACATGTCCAACTTAAATATCTTACCATCTCCCAGTCGGTTTTAGTTGAATCCTCTTTTCTCGCAAAGTCAACTTCTTTTGAAAGCAAAACAATCTAGGATTTCCACTGGAAGCTTTGTAAATTTTCTCTCACTCGATGTGCCGCTGTTTCTCCCCCGCTGCTGCAGCGTCTCCTCCTGGCTCAGCCACCGTGTAGCCCCTTTCCTTCATGTCCTGCGCTGCTGACCTGGCACTGTCGTACGTCTTAATCCCGTTCTCCCAATGAATCAGAATTTTAGCGAGCGGTGTCTGGAAACGTATTCCTTTCTCCTTCAATGTTTTTTTAATGCCCGAATATTCCTTTCTTTTCTGGACAATCTCGGTCGGATAGTCGTGGTTGAAGTAGATTTGTTTACCAGATACCTGGATTTTTTTCTGCCAGGCTTTCTTCAAGATCGTTTCTTTGGTCTCAAATTTTAGAAAATTTATCACGACTGACCTCGGCGCTGCATTTAGGCTCGGTTTTGGGGCGAGGGCTCGGTGGGCTCGTTGGATCTGGAGATCGATCCCCTCTGGAAGTTCAAGTTCTTTCTTAAAAAGTTGCTCCAGAAATGTAGCTGTAGATATCCCTTCTACATCCTCTGGTAACCCGAAGATTCTGATATTGTTTCTCCTTGATCTCCTTTCCAGATCGATTAGTTTTTCCTGCATTCGCTGAACTTGATCCACCATCTTCGTTAGCACCTCGTTAGCATCCACCTTCCACTTCTCCACCTCCAATATGCGAGTCTGTGTCTCGCTAATGTTCGCTTGCTGTGCCTGTAGTTCCCGGTCATTGTCGGACAGCCGACGGTCTATTTCTTGTCGGAGGTTCATTATTTCTTCCTTCATTTCTTTCTTAAGCTCGTCCTTGAATGTTACCAGCTCCTGACACAGCTCTTGTTTAAGGGTTTTAATATCACCTCTGATAGCTGCAAGCCCATTTTGCAGCGCCTCCATGCCATCGTGTTCTTTCATTTCCTCTGTTAGGGCTTTCTCGTGTTTGCTAGCTTCGTGTTTGGAAATTTCTTCCGTTGCAGCCAGTTCTTCGATTCTGTCTTGCTTTTTACTATTTTTCCGGCTTCTTCTCTTGCTTATCCCACTCATGCTTTAGATTTATCTGTCGAGTTCTAATTTTGTTGTGGGCATTTTTACCTGACTTTGGAGAGCTAGCTGACTATGCTTCTATTCCCTCCGCCATCTTGCCCTGCCTCTCCCTTTACCAAGTCTTTTAAAGAAAAGAAACCTCCAAGGTGTCCATGAAGATCACTATGTACAGAGAGTGAGAGCTAACTGTTGGGTCAGAGGAGAGATATGACCAGATGAGAATAATGATGGACTGACTGCAACAGAGGTCCTCAGTGAAGCCAACTCAAAGGAAAGATCAATACATAATATATCATTAGATCATTTTGTTTATTCTACTTTTTTCAGTACAATGTTAAAATGGGACATAAAGTTTGACTAAGTCTAAGTCAGAATATTCTCACATTTAGTCTTTTAGGAGGAGACAAAGTCCTGCTCATCAATAAGATGCTGTCTGTAGTTACTATAAAAAACTGGATTATTAAATTTGCCTGTTTGTTTTCTCCAGTTTACTATAGAAGAAAAACTGTCATGCCTTTTGTCAAAAGACAGCAAGCAATTCATAGCATGGATTAGTTACATAAATAAGATAATAAATTATTTAATAGTTTAAAATTAGTCTAAGAAAATCCATGTTAAAAAGCAGCTAAAAGAGTTTGGGTTTATAATAAATCAGAGAGAGACATCTCGTTTTTATCAGAGCTGCGAGATAAATACGTTAGGTAGCGAGTGCTCTTACTTTGAAAATATCTTTGAGGTCCTTTTTCTCTGGAAAATCCTGTTTCAGCAGTAAGCTGCAGAAACTGTTCATGTTGAAATAAATGTTGTTCTACACGCTTCTGCCTTGGAAGATATTCGTCTTTGTAAGGATTGCTTTGCTCAGAAAGCACATGAATATGTGCTGAAATTATTTAGTGTAAAGAGTATAAGAAATGTCTCAGATACATTTGTGTTAAAGTTAAGCTAACTAAGTGTAGAATGTGCTGAGGATGTTCAGATACCAATATCAGTCAGTGATTAGTTTTTTCTTCTGTGTATTTCAGTTACAAAAAAAGAAATCAGAACCAGATTTTTGAATAAAGGTTCTTCAAAGCAAAGCAAGCCTTGTGTGGAGAACTTTGTTCATGTTGTTTGCTGGCTGTCTAGCTTCACATGGTCACGTGACACACTTGAATCATGACATGAACTTAGTGAGCATTGCCATGGTAATTAGTAAGACTTTTACAAGTTACAACGAAACATATTGAATTAGATCACTAAACTCTGCTAGTGCAGTTTTAGATGAAGGAAAAGGTGGACTGAACCAGAACTTGATATTAATATTTGGATATTTTAATGTAGTCAGTTGCATAGCTCTGCATTTAACATCATTCCTTAGCTAAAGCAATGTCAAGATGAATATAAACATTGTTGGTATTGGAAAATAATCTGCTGGGATCCAATTAACTACCTATAAGATCCAATCAGTCTAAACACTATCCATCATATTACATTTGATGTCCAGCAGTAAACCAATCTGTTTTACAGCTCATTAAAGTCATCCAGAGATGTGGCTAAACACAAAATGTTTACAGAACAACAGACTCCAACGACACATGACAACAATGGCTGGGTTGTTCTTTTGCAAAAAAACAACGACTTGGATAAAACTGGATCTAGAGACAGTGATGTCATGGGTTCTAATAGGGATGACTACAGTACTACTAATGGGTTTTCCAGTCCAAGTGTTTAGTGTTGTGGTTGTGATAACATTGAGCAGAGAAGTGTAGTCAGTATGTGATGAGGCAGTGTACAGACAGCGCTCCCAGTCCACTCCTGTTAACCTGGATCCTCTGGTTTTACACTTTGCTAGAATCAATCTGATGATGGAGATGAGCTGACTCATTATTTTCTGCAGAGTAATGATGACCTCAGATCAGAAAAGGAGATTTGAAGCAGAAATGTCAGGCTGCTGAAAGTTCTGTTCATTTCTGTGCTCTCAGTAGCGGGTCTGGGCTCCTTCGCATGAATGACTGCATCAATGCGGCGTGGCATGGAGGAGATCAGCCTGTGGTTCTGATGAGGTCCAATGGAAGTCCAGCTTGCTTTCATAGAAGCCTTCAGATCACCTGCATTGTTGGTTCTGCTGTTTCTCATCTTCCTCCATAGATTCAATTCAATTCATAAAATACTTTATTAATCCAGAAGGGAAATGAAATGCTGCAGTAACTCATAAGGTTTAATTTTAACCAGTTGTTGTAGGTGTTGATGCTGCAGGCAGGAAGGATCTCCTGTAGTGGTCTGTCTTCCATCAGATCTGGAGAAGCCTCTGACTGAAGACACTTTGTTGTTCATCAATCCTCTGCAGAGGATGCTCACTGTTGTCCATAATCTTCTTCTTAGTGAAATCATCTCCAGAGGTTCCAGAGGAGTTCCTAGAACAGAGACGACCTTCTTTATCAGCTTGTTGAGCTTTTTTAAGTCATTTGCTCTGATACTGGATCCCATTTAGTTCACATATGTACGTGGCTCAGATCGGGTCTTATTTTAGGTGAACGGATCAGAACCGGGCCGTTCAGACATGAAAAAGACCAGATTTGTGTTACATTATCTGCTGTGTGTGAGTCAAGTCCAACACATCCAATGCTGGGATGAGTTTGAAGACTTTTCTCATCTCTTTCTTCTTGCAGTTGATGCTGCTTGTGTTGTTCTGGTTCTGGATTGTGTTGCAGCTCTGCTCTTTGTCCAACACCGAGGAGACTAATAAACACACCTTGATCTGGACCTTCACACGTCATTAGAACATGTTCTGGTTCTGCTTGGTTTACTACTTTAACTTGATCATTTTTCTCAGTTCTTGGTTTTGTTCACAGAGTTTTAGAAATCAGGATTTTTTTGTCCTGCTTCATTTTCAGGCGTTTGCCGTCCGTAAACTTTTAGTCTGGATCCTACCAATGTTTTCTAAATGAGACCCAGGACTGGGAACCACTGGGCTGCTGGATCATCCAGACCCTGATTACTGAAGGACATCATTACCTGTTTATGTTTGGACTTTATTTCAGCGCATGAAGATAAATAAAGGAGAACTAGTTCCAGTAGGAGCTGTGAACTGAGTTCAGAATATTTAGGAAGAGAACTATGAACATGAATCAGTTGATCTGAACCTGCTTGAACTGAGTTCAGAACCAGTTCTAGTTCAGGGAGAACTGGGTCAGCACTGGTAGAAGGTTCTAGATCTCTTTCTAACCTTCATCAGGTTAGTTATTCTACAGGATGTCTTTAAAATCGTTCAGTTGATATTTCTGTGAAGAATTGGATAGAATCAGCTGGAAAACAAAGTTCATATCTTCTATTCTAATAAATATTTTCCTGAGATGGTCTTTGGACTTGGAGCCTTCAGTTCATATCCTAACATAGAAAGCAAAGCTGAAGTTGGAAGAGTCATGGAGGATGGAAATGAACTGGACTGGAGGAGGAGCAAACAGGGCAGAAACACCAACACACAACCCAGCTCACAAGGCCTAGGGCTGAACAAAGGGTAGCTGACACACACTGTGTGCAGAGATCCACCTAGGCATGGGCCGCTACTGAGCTCCAATAAAAGCAATAGAAAAGAAAAAGAAGAACTCTGAAATACAGACGAAAACATGGAAGATGAAAAGAGGTACGATCAGTGCAGGTTCATCATCAACAGGATGGTAGCTTCACTTTTTTTCATTTCACACTTTATGTGATGCACAGTTAGAAAAAATCCTAATGTCAGTTTTTCCAGTATTGTGCAGCCCTACAGTGGAATAATTGATCATCTAGTTTAATTGATCTGCATTCATCTCTATTTGTTCATCTTTCCTCCAAAGTTCTCCAGAACTTGTTTGTTTTTTTCTGTGAAACTTGAAGAATTTGGCAGCAGAAGCTGAGTTTGTATTGATGGAGCTGCTGGTGGAGCTGACAGAGATAAAGAGCTGAAGTCAGCAGGTCTTTATTGGAGCAGCAGCATGTTGGCATTAATATTAATGAGAGCTCTTTAACTGCTTCTGTTGGACTGTTCCAACCTGCATCCTGTTGGATCAGCTCACATCTTTCTATTCTTTATCCAGGTTGATTGACTGTGGTTTGTCAAAGATCAGCTGTGCTTCTTTGGCCTCAGCTCTGAAGTCAAACCCCTCCCATCTGACTGAACTGGACCTGAGCAACAACAACCTGAAGGAGTCAGATGTTCAGCAGCTGCAGGATCTTGTAGAGAGTCCAGACTACAAACTGCAGACTCTGTAAGTAGATGGTTGGAGTGAGTCCAGCTGCTGTCAGCAGGATTGTTCTAAACCCAGTTAGTATCAAAGCAAAGATCCAGTGTTTCCAGTAAAGCTGCAGCTTCTCAGTGGGAGGAGAACGGTGACAGGCTTCCTGATTGGACACAGAGACACCAATCAGCCAATCAGAGGAGCCAGAACCTGGTTGTGTTCCTGTGTTTGTGTTGATGTGAAGACGACTGTTGTTGTTGTGTTCATGTCTCCAGGAAATGAAGCTGGATTCCAGCTGCCAGCCTTCCAACATGTCTAGAGACAGTGGTCCTCATCCATCAAACTGTGGGAGCATCAGATCTGATCTCAGACTCTTTGTTCTCTCATTTCAACAGGAAACAACTGATCAGTTTCATCTTAGCCACAGCTCTGAGATCAGTCTGAATGCAGCCTGGAAATCAGTGGCTCTGATTTCACAAACCATCATTCCATTTAGTCACCATGTGGTCTTTCTACAGAAGTCCACTCAGCACATCTGGACATGTGTCCTTCTGTCATTAGTCTCATCCAGATGTGTTCAGGGACAGCCTCCGTGTTTCTTAGTCAGCTGATATTTCAGAAACAGATGAGATGTTGATCAGCAGCCAGAGTTTCTGTGTCTAAATGGAGCAGCAGCTAACATGTAGCAGCAGTAAATCCATCACTACAGTGTTTGTGCAGCAATGAAGCCTTCAGGACTCTGAGCAGGTGGTTTCCACTGTGGACTGGAGGGAAACCTGCAGAGGAACCAGACTGGATGCTAAAAATGTGTTGAGCTGTGTGAGCTTGGAGCTCAGTGTGTTCACTCCAACCAGACATGTTCATAAGTCATTTTTTGCAAGTCCAAGTCAAGTCTCAAGTCTTGAGAGCTCAAGTCCAAGTCAAGTCTCAAGTCTTGAGAGCTCAAGTCCAAGTCAAGTCTCAAGTCTTGAGAGCTCAAGTCCAAGTCAAGTCTCAAGTCTTGAGAAGGCCTGTCGCAATAATCAATTAATCGCACAAAAAATTCTAATCACTTGATTCATTTAAAAAAGTGCAATAATTTTCATGCTTGCTTGTTTCTCCTTGTGTTTTCATCTCCGTCACTGAGACGGTATAGCTTAAAGGTCGCTATTATATCTATGGAATTATCATTATCTTGAACTGCTAAATGAAAAATACAATAAAAAAAGCACACGCAAAATTTTTTTCCAGATAAATTTTGCATTTTCTTACAGTATTTCCTGACATTTGTGGTTACAACTTTTTTTAGTTTTAGCAATACATGTCTGCTCTTTTATTGAAAATGAGGACTGTGGAAAAAAAAACAATCACAATCCTGCCGTCCACGTAATGCTGCGTCAGTGACATCAGTGTGTTGCACAGGGAAAAATATGGTTTATGGTTTTCTTTCATTTAAATGTTAGTTGTATGCTTTGCATGTTTGGAGAGGAAGATATGATTTGTTTTTCTTTGTATTTTCTTCTTGAGCTTTGCATGTTTTGATGTTTCTTTTTTATATGATTGTTTTCCTTTATTTTAGACTTTTGAATTTTTCCTGCATGTTGGGTTGTTTTGGTTTGTTTTTCCCTTGTGACAATCCATGCGCACTGGACTGAAGTAGTTGTCTGAGGAGGCGGAGTGCATTAATTGCGCTGCGTAATGCTGCGCTCAGGTGTGAGCAAGGGCTGATTAAAGCAGACATAAAAGGAGTCTGAAGGAAAGGAGAAGGAGAACGGAATCTGCAGGTGACAGAGACGGACGCGCTGCCGGGGGAGATGCAGGTGGGATCCGTCGCCAGGAGGGCGCACTGATGGCCCAGTAAGAAGTATTAGGGCAGAGGAGGAACCTCGCCTGTAAGTAGCGCTCCCCCTCGCTTAAAGCATAAACAGGCATATATCTTCCGACGGGGTTTTGGCGCGTGGAGGCTGGCGTTCTCCCTGCTTCTTTTTAGCTGGATCGGTCTGGAAAGGGGTGTGGCACGCCAGGGAGTGGAACAGTGCTGGAGCGCCGCAGAGTCTGTGGATCAGCCAGTGGGTGCTGCAGGCCGATCACTCGCACCAGAAGCAGCATAACAAGCGGAGCCCAACTTCCAGCCTCTGATTTTTAAGGAAAACTCTTGAATTTTAGGTTTTATCAGGAGAAGAAAAGGACTGTTTTATTATGCCACTTTTGCTGTGGCTTTTTGTATAAATAAAACACTTGAACTTGAGTGCTTCACGGTTTGGGTTTTTTTTTTTTTTTTTTACCTCTTCTGTGTGCGGGTAAGGCGAGCGGCGATCAGTCAAGTTAGTAATTTGACTGGATGATCTGGTTGAACTGTAAAGTGCCTTGAGATGACATGTGTTGTGAATTTGGCGCTATATAAATAAACTGAATTGAATTGAATTAAAACAAAAAACACTTGAATAAGTGTTTTTACACTGGAATAAAATATTGTTCACAAGTCGGAAATCACGAGTCTCAGTCGAGTCTGAAGTCCTTTAAATGCAAGTCTAAGTCGAGTCTGAAGTCATTAAATATGCGACTTAAGTGCGACTCGAGTACGAGTCACAAACTCGAGTCCCCATCTCTGACTCCAACACGTTAAGATGAGAGCTGAAAGGAAGCTGGCTCTGCTCCACAGCTGCTCTGAACAGGACTGAAGTCCCTGCTGCTCTTTATCCTGGATGTGCTGCATCACTGACTGACAGCTGATGGAGAGAGAGAGGCTTGAAACACTCACTGATCTCCTCTCTTTATCCTTCTTCTCTCTGCAGGTGGTGGAGGATCTGATCTTGGTGGAGGAGAGAAGCTGATCTGTGTCCTGATGATCCTCAGAGGTTGAAGCTGCAGCAGTTTGAGTTTAAAGAGACTCTGACTGGATCCTGATGATGAACTCTGAGTTTAGAGATTTGTTTGTTTTCACTCATTTTTTCTCTTTGTTTTCATCGTCTCCATAATATCATGTTGATATTTTTCCATCCAAATTAAAATAGAGAATAAAATGATCTATAACCTGTGAAAAGATTAATTTTAAAAAGAATCCTGAACAGTTTTATCAAACTTTTAATGAACTTTAATGTTAAATTTAGCTGATGCTGTTGTAAACCTCAGAAAGTTCTCTCTCTTTGATTTAATATTCCCACTGAACTTCCTGGATCAGATCTGAAAAGCTGCTCTGTCTTTCTGATTCTCTGAGAGCTGCAGCAGTTTCAGATGCTGAGATCTTTTTTCTTTGGGTGTTTCCTCTATTTCTCTCCATTCATTCTGTCTCCATGTTCACCTGCTGAAACCTTTAGATCCTGCTGAAAATCTTCCTGCTGATGAACCACCACTGTGGCTCATTGTTAGCAGGTTAGCTAAAGCAGGTGTGGAGCGATCCAGGACCTCAGATGGACTCAGGAAGCCCTTCCAGTCCGGCCCCAGCAGGGTGGAGGAGGGCTGCTGTCATTAAGGAGGAGCTGCTTGGACTGAAAATAGAGTCCAAGGCTGAATCCCATCATTTGGCCTCAACTCTTCCTCACCAACCCTAAGCTAGTGAGCTGTTGGGGGTCCTGGTTGTTCTGAGGAGTTGTAGGGGGGGGCACCCATTGGTCCTTGGACAGAGATTCTGTTTAGGAGACCGTTTGGAAGCAAAGATGTTAGAGCTGAGCTTGGAAATGTTTGTTTTCTCACTTCCAATGTTTTAATGACTCAATAATCATTGTAGTGTCTAATTCAAAATGTTCTGATATTTCATGTTGTTTTCCACTGTTAATTATTCTGAACCAGTTTAAAGACAGCAAAGATAGAATATTTCATCCAATATTTTCCTCTACTAGTTACTATCCTGGTCCTGGAGGGTAGCAGCTGGTCTGGATCAGTGATCATCTGGACAATCGTCTAGTTTCCAGTCTGGTGTGAAGCTCAGAAATTGCTCATTATTCCATGTTAAAGTGTTGAAGTGTGAATGTGCCTGCGTGGTTCTCTCAGGGTACTCCAGCTTCCTCCCACAGTCCAACTAATGACTGTTAGGCTGTTTGCTGTTTCTAAGTTGCCCTTAGGTGTGAGTGTGTGTGTGCATGGTTGTGTGTCTCTGTGTTGCCCTGCGATGGACGACCTGTCCAGGATGGATGGATCCTATTAAATGGATCTAAAAAACTGCAAATAAGAAAGAAAACCTCATAAAAATACTTCTTGAACCATTCAAGCTCATTTTATTGTAACCTGTAACAATGTTCAGCACTTTGCTACCAAGTGTTTTGTTCTAACTATACCAAAGATTTTCTTTGGTATAGTTGGAAAAACATCTTTAAAAGGAGAACAACTCTGCATTTTTAGCTGCATTGGTTGAAAAAACTCCAGCAGTAACTTCAGACATTGGTGTTTGTTGATGTGAATAATTATTTAGAATGAGGTTAATCAACTGCTTCCATCAGACTTGTGCAAAAGTAGCTATAAACTGGTTAAAGCCACAACATCATAAACATCAGCTATAGAAACATTCATTAGAAAAAATGTTCAAACCTGCAGAAGTAATCTGGGTTTAATACTTTAGTGTTTAAATCTATACAAACAGAATAATTTTGTTTACTTTGGGATCAAATCCATAATCCAGATGTTGCTCTAAAACTTTGTTCATTTCATGTCAGAAATCAGGGTAGCTTTCATTAGCGACTGTCAGCTCTAAGAAACCCCCACATGTGTGAACAATAGGTCTTCTTTGGAAGCCCTGAACCTGTGTGAAGGACACAGTGATGTTTTTCCCTGGAAACAGATCTGATCCTGGAGAAAACCTGAGAAAACTGGAAAGATGGACGGAATCACTCTAAGATCTGCAGTTAGCTACTTCCTGATTAGTTTTTAAGGGCATTTGGGTCACTATGGAAAGTGACTGAATGGATTATTTTAGGTTGTGTTGGTTGCAGTGCATCAAAGGCAGCTGAAGTTCCTGTCAGCTCTGGCTGATTTAGTGCAAACACATTACTCCACTCCTCTATAACAAAGGCTGACTCTTGGGGAAGTTTTTGGTGAGCAGCTCTTTTAAGATCTGCTGTGTTTCTTGCTGTCTGAGGCCTACGACAAATCTGCAAACCAAGCAATTCTAATATCTTTGTCAAGACTTTCAGACTCTGAAATGCAGCCTCATTCACTGTTAGACACTCGTTCACTCTGAGTGTGAAAAACAAACTATTTAATGGATCACTTTCAGCGACACCAAGAGCAGCTTGTTCAAGAAGCTCAGCTGAAAGTTTTCTGGCTCAGAGCTTTTCTTTTTCCAGCCCAAAGCAATGATTGGCCCTACACTTTCCCTTTCTTCTTTTCCAAAGTCGTGTCACAGGTTTGGACCTTTGAAGTCATTTCCCATGATGCACTGCTCATAAAGGTCATCCCAAACTCTGACAGCACATCTCTTAGAACACCACCATCCTCTACAGCCTTTTCCAATTTCCCATCAGGAAGAATAACATTATAGGTCACATTATCATTCATGATCTTTCCTTCAGAAAACACTGAATTCTCTCTGTTAGAGTTTGTTGTCTGTGAACCACATGGCTAGTCTTCCCTCTTTCAGACACATCCATTACAGGAGGCAGTGAAAGGTCCTCAGTGGCTGACATCCTGAAATGTGAAAAATGTCTTTGGTCGTCCAGCTCACGCATCTGTCAAACTGAAACACTATCTTCTCCCTGTTGATCTCTGGATTTATTCAGCGCTCTAACAAACCACCGCCGTTCACTGGTTTTCCAGCTTCCTGAGCTATCGCTGATAACAGCCAGGAATCTTTTTCTTCCTCCACTTCAAACCTTCTCATCTCCTCCTCCACCTGCATTGCTCCACTAAACTCCGCCCCCATGGTGTCATTCTGTTACTGGGCTGTCTGTGGTTGAGAAAAATGAGAAGTAACTTCTTCAGTTCTGATGTTTTCAGGGAAGAGAAGTGGTTAGGAAATCTGAATCTGAGGCTATTTAGGCATTTAGTTGATCCACTGTTTGCTAAATCAATGAATCTGCCATAATCCCACCTTTGGAGCCTGGCTTGGTCAGAGTGAAACGGATAAAGCCAGGATGCACTGATCAGGCTAGATCAAGCCTGGCTTTATCTCCTCCTGGATCTGAATTCAGCTTCTGTGAAATAGGCCTCTGGATGAGCCCAGACTTGGAAAGGTGATTTTAGTGGCTTTACACGGCATGGTTGTTGGTCTTAGTGCTTCAAAAATCTGCTGTGGTTTTCATCCACAACCATCTGTAGGTTTTTAGAGAATGGTGGGAGGAAGAGAGAAACAGCCAGTTAGCTGCCGTTCTCAGTGGAAATGCCTTATTGAGGCCAGAGGTCAGTGAAGATTGGCTGGACTGGTTGTTCCAGATAGAAAAGCAACAGGAACCCAAAGAAGCTTTGGTTCCCACCAACGTTCAGTCAATGTGAAGAGGAGAGTTACATTCTGAAGCCTGTTTCCCTGAGCAGTTAGTGAAGAAAAATAATCCTCAGCAGCAGCCAAGCTCAGCTAATGAGAATGAAAACAATGAGTCAAAGTTGCTCTCTTCCAAAGTTCCTGTCATCTGTAAACCATAGTGTTGGAAATGTTGCTGGATGGTCTGTGTCGCCTGTCTTAGTTCTTCATCTAACCTGGATCAGGTGAGTGGATGACCTCCTCATGTGTTCTGCTCTCATTTCTACCAACAGTTTTTAGTCCAATCCTGCCTCCCTGAGGATTAACTGCTCTTCTTCTTTAGGCCTTATTTTACGGGGAAATAAAAAGATAACTCTAGCAGCTTTGTTTTCTTTCTTTGAGGAAATCAGAGGCGTCACTAAGTTTTAAGGACAGGGGGGGTTTAGCCCCAAGGAGATGTACAGAATGTTTATCACATTTCTCAACAGATAACGAAAATCTGAAAGTTTCTTTTTCTCAAATAGGAAAGGTTTAGCAGAGACAACTTCCTGTGAAAATGTTTGAAGCTCCCAGTAGATTTTCAGGACTGTTCAATCTGTTTGTCCCTCAGCATTTTGCCTTAACCTTCCCGTTATGTTGAAACATAGTAAATTGATTCATCTCTGATCAACATCCAGGCTAATGCCATGGGGGCGACAGCAGCACAGGATGCTGCAGTTAGTCCTGCTACTGCAGAGTTGCCTGTTAGAAGCCCAGCTTCATCCATCTCAGCCGTTGTGTCCTTGGGCAAGACGCTTCACCCGCATCGCCTACTGATGGTGGTCAGAGAGATCAGTGGCGCCTGCATAGGCAGCATTGCTTCTTTAATATTTGCACATTTCATTTGGTCAAAGTTGCACGGTTTACATTTTGGGCCCAAAAGTGACTAAAATGGTTTTAATTTCAAACCCTGAAAAATATTACTTGAATTAAAGATATATTAAACTACTTATTTGGATTAAGTTTGTCTGGAATATTTGCACAGTGCTTAAAAAGGTTAGATTAGATTTTTAATAATAAATACTTGTCTTGTTTGTCTTTGACTAATATTCTAACTAGTTTTATGTTTTGACTCATGTAAGTGTGAAAAAACTTGTTAAAATAAGGAAATCAGGAAGAGGGCAAATACTTTTTCTTTCTGCAGGCGGTCTGATAGACAAACATGGCAGGAAAACTTTTTTATGGTTAAAAAATGACAATTCAAATAACAACACCAAACTCTAAAATGTCAATCAGCAGGGCCAGAGGGCTATGTTCTTTTCTTCCTGTACAAATAGTTTGAATCATAAAATGAAATGAGAACAGTTCTAAAAATATCACAGTGCCAGAAGAATTCAGTTGTTGATAAGTAGACTGTACTGGAGGCAGGAAAGGCCTGCAAGGCCTGGATGATGAGGTCATCACCTTCAGTCCCTTACATAGAAATGCAGGATCCCAATCTGGACAAGTTCAAAGAGGGAAGTTTTTGCCCACCTTGGGACTCTTGTCTGGGTTTCCCATCACAGAACAGCAAAGTAACTTAGCTACATCACTTAAGAGGAGGATACTTACTTTCACTGCCCAACAAAAAGACATTTTACCAAACCAAATTAAGATGATCCGCAGAAACAAAGAAAAACAAATTTTACCAAACCAAATGAAGAAACTCCAATAGACAAAATAAAGGAGGGGTTGGATGGTAAAATGATTTTAATATTGATTTTTAAATTTTATATTTTGCTTTAGTCACTCTGCTATCTTTGCTGTGTCAGAAAGTTTAATAAAAGATCATTGCACATTAGCATATGTGTGGAAAGAACATGTAGGCCATATAGCCTAAAAATAAAATTTGAAATACGATTTTTTTACTTCTTAACATCCACTCGATCGCCGGCGATCCGTTGTGCATATTTGCATTATACATGATTGTACACAGCAGTAAGCTTGAAAATAACACTTTTACCAATATAGATATGTTATACATGCTTAGAAAGCTTAGATTCTCCACAATCCAAGCACCAATTTCAATTTATGGACACCATTAGCACCAAAGCACAATTAATTGTTGGGAGCTGGAGAAAATACCATTTTTTTCCAGCAGAGTCCGCCGTGGATCCTCTGAGGGAGCCTCCTGCACAGGTGCAGCTCATCAAGACCATCAGAGGATCCACTATTTAAGCTGCCTTCAGACCTTACCTCAACGCCGCAGTGTTGTTCCAGTTGGTCAGCGCTAAAGCCTTGATCTCAGTGATTTTTCCATGTCCTTAATTCCGAGTCAGATTCTAACGTTTGTCTCTGTGCCTCTAGGTGACTCGTGCTTCCTCCGTGAAAGCTCTGGAAGAGCTAACCTGCCGAGCCGACCCTCCGAGCCAAACCCTGAAGATTCTCAGTCAACCTCCAAGCAGCTCTGGGCAAGAGCAAGGAAACCCAAGCCAAGGTCTGTTCTAATAAGACGTGAGACGCTGAAGCAGCTAACGGACTCTGCTAACACATCCTTCTCCAGAACCAACAGTGACTCTCCCAAGGAGAACCTCAAGAACCCTCAAGGTACTATCAGAGCACCATTGGAAACCAAAACCCCGTCAACAGTCCTTAACTGTGTTGTCTCTCACGCAGACTCCGGTGAAACCAGATTCCAGGCCCAAACCAGTCTTCTGCATGTTATGTGCTTGTGCCAATAAACTTGTTAAACTTTTCATCCTGTGTCTGTCAGTGGTGTTCTGCATCTTTGGGTCTCCATTAGAGAACCGATCATGACATTAATAAAGATATAGCAGCATTTTAAATCAGAATTTTTAAACTAAAGCTTCGACTTCCTCCCTTTGAAGCGATCCTGAGGCCGCATTATAAATCTCATCTTAGATTGTTTATATTCCATTTCTCTGTAAGGGTCTACAGATAAGAAGTAATCCAGCATATTCATAATTAAAACATTCCATGATGAGAAAATCACCACATAAAGTCAATTTTTTACCATCAGCCAAGTCCCATCCTTATAGCGAATGCAGAAGCAGTGGCAGATTTAGGAAATTTGGGGCCCTAGGCAAAGACAGACATGGGGCCCTCTGAACTGAGAAGACAACACACAATACAGACCGATAATATTGACTTTAAATTTTTCAAAAGAAGCAATACTGATTTTCAGATAAACATATTTTCTAAAATAAATACTCCGAATATTTAAAAGGTGAGTAAAATTATTATTATTTTTTTTTTTTTCAGGCTGTTTCATTTTCAGGCTGATTCTAATGTATTTGAATTTGTAAGCAGTTTTTATTAAGATTTTAAAAATTATATCACCTGTTTTAGTTTAATTAACTGAATTTGAATAATAAAAAAATACTTGACTTGAAAGGATTTAGATATTCATTTTCAATGTTTTGTTAGGTTTTGTTCCAAATCTTAATGGATTAATAATTCACAAAAGATTTTCCAAAGTAAAATCAATAAAGTCTCCTACCATGACTATGAAGCTAATCCCAGTGGGAAATTTGTCCCATGATAGCCATGCTAGCAATGTAGGGGCAGTGCTAGCCATGCTAACTATGTAGAGGCAGTGTGAGCCATGCTAACTATGTAGGGGCAGTGATACCCATGCTAACTATGTAGCGGCAGTGATAGCCATGCTAACTATGTAGGGTATAAGATAATAATAATTAATGTACCGCAACATGCCTTTGTGAATCCTCAGTTATTTCAGACATTGGAGTTCTGATAAGTTTTACATATTACAACAGTTTTAAAATGACATAAGCGCTCCTATTATTGTTGGGAGCTGGAGAAAATCCCATCTTTCTCCAGCAGAGTCCGCCGTGGATCCTCTGAGGGAGCCTCCTGCACAGCTGCAGCTCATCTAGATCATCAGAGGATCCACTACTTAAAGGAATAGTACACCCAAAACATGATTAGCCTTCATTTTCTACTCACCCCCATGCTGAACAAAACTCTGGAGTACTTTTTTGATATCTCAAATGCATGTGGAGATCTGGGAGGCTTCTTGCTGTCTGCTGACATTCAAATAATGGAGGTCTATGGCGCCCGAGACAGAAAGGTCCACAAAAGTCCACAAAAACTTGTCAATATTCCTCCATACTGCTCGTCCAATGTAATCCAAGTGTCCTGAGTGGGTAGCATCCAGAATTTACTCGAAACGAAGTCATTTAGAACGTTTTAGAGCATAAACAGTAGTGTATAGGATTTCCTAATAGCGCCCCCATGCGCGCTCGCGATTCTACGGAAGCCGGCAGACCAAACCAGCGCATTCAGCTCGGCAAAGAACTCATGCTCTTCCTCAACACTGAAGTCCTCAGACATTTTTCTTTCGTTGTTTCTTTCTTTGCACAGGTAAACAGCACATTTCTTCTTCTACGCTTGCATTATCGGCAGACCAGACGCTGAATGCGCACTTTCTTCCGGTTTGGTCTGCCGGCTTCCGTAGAATCGTGAGCGCGCATGGGGGCGCTATTAGGAAATCCTATACACTACTGTTTATGCTCTAAAAACATTCTAAATGACTTCGTTTCGAGTAAATTCTGGATGCTACCCACTCAGGACACTTGGATTACATTGGACGAGCAGTATGGAGGAATATTGACACGTTTTTGTGGACTTTTATGGACCTTTCTGTCTCGGGCGCCATGGACCTCCATTATTTGAATGTCAGCAGACAGCAAGAAGCCTCCCAGATCTCCAGATGCATTTGAGATATCAAAAAAGTACTCCAGAGTGTTGTTCAGCATGGGGGGGAGTAGAAAATGAAGGCTAATCATGTTTTGGGTGTACTATTCCTTTAAGCTGTCTTCAGACCTTGCCTCAACGCCGCAGTGTTGTTCCAATTGGTCAGCGCTAAAGCCTAGATCTTTGTTGTATCTCCATGACTTGGAATCCAGGTTGGATTCTAACCACTGTCTCTGTGTTTCCAGGAAACCCGTGCCTCCTCTGTGAAAGCTCAGGAAGAGCTAACCTGCCGAGCCGACCCTCAGAGCCAAACCCTGAAGATTCTCAGAGAACCTCCAAGCAGCTCTGGACTAGAGCTGGGAAACCTAAGCCAAGGTCTGTTCAAGCTAGACGTGAGACGCTGAAGCAGCAAACGGACTCTGCTGATAAACTCTCCTCCAGAACCAACAGTGACTCCCCCAAAGAGAACCTCAAGAACCCTCAAGACTCCGGTGAACCCGTGTCCAGGCCCAAACCTGAACCAGTGCTTTCTGTGTGCTTGTGCTAAATAAACTCTGTTTAACCTTCCTCCTGTTTCCGCCCCAGTGGTGTTCTGCAAAATTGGGGATCTCCTTGAGAACCAATCATGACAGAACACTGCGGCCAACAAGATTTCCCAGCGGAACCCCTCTGGAGGCTTCTGAAGGATGTACCGACTCGGATTCAGAACCTTGAGGCCTTCCTCCGTGGGAGCCACGAAGAATTGGCTAGAGGAATTGAGTGCGCCATTCGAGATATTCAGGACCGGCTTGTGGACATAATCATGGGTGAGCTCAACACTCGACTTAATAAGTCTCCGCAGGAGTTTTCCAGACAATCAGCTCCCAGAGCGGAGCCCGTTCAACTTCCGTTTCCGGAACCAGAGCCTGTCACGTCACTTCCGGAATTTCGCCCGTCTCTTCCAGAGAAATTTTCAGGTATCCCTAGCAAATGTAAGGGGTTTTTGTTTCAATGCCGACTTATTTTCCAGAACTCTCCAGGAGCTTTTCCACAGATTACAGGAAGATAAACTTCATCCTTTCTCAGCTAACAGGAAGAGCCTTGGAGTGGGCTCAGGCTAGATTTCCCACCGACGACAGCCTTAATGGCTATTATTCAGACTTCATCTCCGAATTTACTCAGGTTTTCAACCAAGATTCTGACCAAACAATTGACTCTCGAGCTCTGTTAAATCTTAAACAGGGAAATTCCTCTGTAGCGGATTTTTCCATAGACTTCCGGGTTAAAGCTGCGGCCTCAGGCTGGAATGAATGTGCACTTAAGAGTGCATTTTTCAACACTTTAAACGAGAACTTAAAAGATGAACTCGCCACACTCGAGACACCTGAGACCCTTGAGGAACTTATTAGGCTGACAATTAGTTTGGATAACCGTCTTCGAACCAGATCAAGGTCTAAGATTAAGAGCCATGTTTTACCTGTTTCTGTTTCTACGGCTAAGAGAAGGGACACCCCTTCCTTTGTTTCTCCCGAAGAGGCATTCAGCACAGAGAGCCGTGCTCAGCCTGAATTTATACCTGTGTCAAAAGCTCACTTTGCTCCACCAGCTTGTGAACCTGCGGAGGGGGAGCCTATGCAGATAGGTCACACCAGGCTCACGCCCGATGAGAGGAAGAGAAGGCTTAAGAAGAAACTTTGCTTCTATTGTGGTAAACCTGGACATTTTGTTTCTTCCTGTCCTGCGAAGAAAGGGCTTTGGGGGTCATCTGGATTTAAGAGGAGTCTGGTGAAGCATGATTTAAATAGAAGGTCTCCTCATCTTTTGTTACCTGCCACTCTGTTTAGTTCTAATCAGACTCTCACTCTGTCGGCTTTCATAGACTCTGGTTGTGAGAGAAGCCTTATTGACCCAAATCTAGTTCAACAGCTGAACATTGAGACCATCCCTCTGAGGAAGCCTTTTAAGGTCTCAGCCATTGATGGAAGGCGTCTACACCAGGTTACCCACAAGACTCAGCCTCTTCAACTCCAAGTTTCTGGTAGTCACCGAGAGACCATAACCTTTTTGGTTTATCCATCAGCCTGTTCACCTTTGGTTCTGGGCTATGAGTGGTTGGAGCGACACAACCCTCATATAGATTGGACTCGTAGACATGTTGAATCGTGGTCTCCCTCCTGCCATGCTTCCAGTCTTTCAACCAGTTCCCGCTCCGCAGAACCTTCTGGAGTCCTTCCGCGGCCGATCCGAGCATCCAGGGGCCCGCGGTGGGCGTCTCAGGACACCTCGGAGGCTGCACCGGAGTCGTCGTGGGCGGCTCTCTCCATGTTGCAGCCAGAGCTGCAGTCGGCGGCCCTCTCTGTCTGCTCCGGTGCCGCAGTGGGCGGCCCCGCCCTGCACCTTTTTCTGAGCTGCTACCAGGTGTCTCCCGGTAAAATATCTGAGACTTTCTTTGTTGACGTCCACCTTTTGTGGATTGTTTTTTGTTCTGGGACTCAGTTTGTTTTTTCCTTTTTATTTCCCTCTGTCCACCCTGGGTGGGTTGTTTTTTTGTTATGGACTCAGCTTCTTGCCTACCTAGTTTGGTGCCCCCTGCGCCCACCCTTGGTGGGATGTTTTTTGTTGCTTCCTTGTCTCCCTAGGTCTTGTCTGTAGCGTCTGGAATCCGCCCTTGAGGGGGGGGGTACTGTTGGGAGCTGGAGAAAATCCCATCTTTCTCCAGCAGAGTCCGCCGTGGATCCTCTGAGGGAGCCTCCTGCACAGCTGCAGCTCATCTAGATCATCAGAGGATCCACTACTTAAGCTATCTTCAGACCTTGCCTCAACGCCGCAGTGTTGTTCCAGTTGGTCAGCGCTAAAGCCTAGATCTTTGTTGTATCTCCATGACTTTGAATCCAGGTTGGATTCTAACCACTGTCTCTGTGTTTCCAGGAAACCCGTGCCTCCTCTGTGAAAGTTAAGGAAGAGCTAACCTGCCGAGCCGACCCTCAGAGCCAAACCCTGAAGATTCTCAGAGAACCTCCAAGCAGCTCTGGACTAGAGCTGGGAAACCTAAGCCAAGGTCTGTTCAAGCTAGACGTGAGACGCTGAAGCAGCAAACGGACTCTGCTGATAAACTCTCCTCCAGAACCAACAGTGACTCCCCCAAAGAGAACCTCAAGAACCCTCAAGACTCTGGTGAACCCGTGTCCAGGCCCAAACCTGAACCAGTGCTTTCTGTGTGCTTGTGCTAAATAAACTCTGTTTAACCTTCCTCCTGTTTCCGCCCCAGTGGTGTTCTGCAAAATTGGGGATCTCCTTGAGAACCAATCATGACAATTATAATTCAAAAGACAACCCTAACCCTCAACAACAGACTCCAACAATCCAGCAGAACAAGGGGGCTATTTGATTTGTGTTGGACTTAGAATGAGCTCAGGAGGATCAGGTCCTCCATGGTGCTTAGATACATCACAGCTCCAACTACAGATTGCTCTGGTGGAGCTGACAGAACTGATAACAACTCCTGGATAGGTGGAGAAACTTCTTCCAAGAAACTGAGTGAAAGTCCAGCTGCCTTCCTATTGAAGTCTGTTTTATGATCTCAGAGGAGTCCTCCTTCTGTGTGTTGAAGAGTTTCCTCTCTCTGTTGGGTTGGACATCCTGAAGGTAGATGGATAAAGAAGGCTAAACTGTAGCTTCTCTGCATGCAGCTAAGAATGGGTCTGGGCTGTTTTTTGCTGTTATGATGATAAATGTGATTCAGTTTCATTGTTCTGGTTTAAATTATCAAAGTTTAAACTCAATGAAAAACATTAAGTTTGATGTTCCTACAGTTTAAATTATTTCAATAAAGCCACATTTCATTTTATTGGCAAAGTTTTAGAGGTTTGTAGCTCTTTTTTGTGGATTGAAAATGTTTCTGCTGCAGATTCTCACAGCAGCTCAGCAGTTTGTATGGATCGCTGCTCACTTTCACACTAAGTTCATTTCTATATATACTGAGTTGTTGGTGAAGCACTGCAGGATTTTGGTGCTCAGACACGCTTTATACATGAGGTGTGGGTTTTTCACATTATTGTGAGCATCATTTATCATTATTGTGGATGATAAATGAAATTAAGCAACCAAATTAATATGAAGACATCTGAGTTCTGGAGACTCAGTCAGTTGTTTTGATCAGAAACTGTTATGAAGACAGTTAAACTTCCAGTGTTACTTTCAGAGCTCTCCTCTTCCTGAAATCACAGCCTGATGTTCCTCCCTCCTCTGGGTGGAACCAACATCTGCTGAAGCTGAAAGCTGATTGGCTGCAGCCTCTCTGCTCTGACACCTGACTGGTAGTTTAGAGCTCAGACCTGGTTCTGTTTTCAGGAAGTGAAACAGGGGGTGTGTTTGATTTAAGAGGCTGCCGGGTCTATCTGGACTGAATCCAGATAGACTGCTGTTCTGGTTGTTAATAACAATATTCAGGAGCTTCAACAGCAGCATCGTATTATATTTAGAGTCCCCACACTGCAGATATATTAGAATCTGTCCTTAAATTACAGCCAAACCCATTTACACAGTAACAGATAAAAACCTTTAGATAAATCAAAGATTACTGTAGTGAATTAATATTGCACCATGAATAGAATATAGTGGATAAATGTCTCACAATAAATATATGAATGTTATAATGGTTACATGGTGTGCTTCAACATATATCTAAAAATAAGTAAAATCATGTGTGTAAGGATGAGATAAGATAGTACGCATTGGAAAAAACCCAAGGATGAGTTATTTTGACATGTCAAGGTTAAACAACAAAGCTATGCCGCTGTGTGATGTGTTAATGGTCAAACAACAAAGTTATGCCGCTGTGTGATGTCTTAATGAAATTTTAAACAACAAAAGTTATGCCGCTGTGTGATGTTTTAATGAAACGTTGTTTTGACATATCAATGATAAACATCAAAGTTATGCTGATATGTGAAGTTTTTAATAAAACTACAATGTGTATCACCATGGCCTTCAAAGGGGCAAAGCTTTGATTAAAATATATTAAAATTGTACTTTGGGGGGTTTCCACCCGTAGATAAATGGGATCAACTTAAATTAGTGTTAGAAGATGAGGAAAAAGCAGAAACAGTAATATGGAGCAAGCAGCAGAGAGAGTGTGGATATAGCAGTACGAAGGAAGAATCAGACAGATCCCATTCAAAAACCCATTCAATGAGGGGTCCAAGAAAAAAATCAGGCCAGTGTCAAAAGTGCAGAAGCCACTTACAGCTGAATGTGATGTGGGTCTGGAAATAGTAAGAAGCGACCCTCGCCCAATGCTGACCAGGTTGCAAGCACAGCGACAGAAGGCAGAGCAAGGTCAATGCAGGGCTTGTATGGCTCCCTTATTGTCAAAAGGACCTCATGAAGACAGATATGTGCCATGGTCATTTATGGACATGATAACACTTGCCGGAAGGCTGACCCAGTTGGCATTGGTTTCGACAGGTGGATAGAGAAGTTGGAAGAAATCACTGGAGGCATCAATCTGGCAGCTGGAGACATCAAGGCACTGCTAATAAAAACAGCAGGTCACTCGGCAGCCAGAGAAGTGTTCGATGAAGCCCAGCTTCAGAAGGTCATGATCTCACACCAGTATGACAAAATACCATTCAACCAGATAAGACCCAAGGTGTGGGCAGCCTTGAGGAACAAATACCCCACCTGCAGTGATCCAACTAAGCTGAGACAAGAATGTCTGAAGGATGATGAGAGCCCAGCCCAGTTTCTGCACAGGTTTCAACAGAGATGTAAACACAGAAACTGGAAGTGATGGGAATGAACAAAAGACGTCCATCCCTCTGTTTAGAACCTGCATCAGAGAGGCCATGCCCAAAGAAGTGCAGGCCAAACTGGACGGAGTTGTGGGGCTCATGAAAATGGACTGGCCTTTGTTCTCTGAGCATGTCATACACTATGTAAACATGCATTGGGCTGAAAAACGGGCCTTTGAAGACCAAAGCAAGATGCTGGCCATTAAGTTAACCCAGCTGCAGATTGGGATTAGAATTCAACATTAGGTAACGCTTTATATTAAGGTCCTTGTAATAAGCATTAATTAATAGGTAATAAGATCTTAATAAGTACCTACTAGATGCTTATTATCATTATTATGTGTTTATAAGACTATATATGCATTAATAGACTCATTATGATGTTGTTAATAGCAGACTATAACATATTAATAATAGCTTATAAGAAACTTGTTAAGATCTCTATAAGTGTGTGCAAGATGCTTATTAACATTGTTATGTGCTTATAAGACGGTATATGAATTAATAACATCATTATAATATTGTTAATAGCAGAATATAAGACATTTATAATAACTCATAAGAAACCTGTTAAACATTGTTGAAGCTTAAGTATATTATTTAAAAAAAATCATCCTCAGTATCTTTTAAATTTTTAATAACATTACAAACACCAATATTGACTCAACAAACCCAACCATGTCTTTGTCTTCCCGTTAGTAATCTTTTTTGGTTTGATTTATTAACATTATTATATACTTTATTGCTCATCTATTAGAAATTAACTATGCACTTGTTAACCTTTAACTGCGCTTTTTGCAGGTACCGGATCTAAAGCAAGAACAATGTCTTATTAAGGCTGATAAATCTTTTATTTAGCACTGTTATGCCTTTAATAACATATATTTTTGTCGTGATTTATCAAAATGTACTTTATTATGCCCTTATTACAAGTTAGTTATACACTTGTCAACAGCTAACTATGCTTTTTGCAGCTACCGGATCTAAAGTGAGAACAATGCCTTATTAAGTCTAATAAATCTTCTGTTGAGCATTTATTAATGGCTTATGATTTTCACAACTTTCACATCTGGAACAAACAATAACTGCAGGCAAAGAGCATGGAAAGAAAACAAAATTGCTTCACACAACAAATGTTTCAACAGCAAAGCCCAAAAAGGTTTTATTTATTTCTGTGGCTGTCACAAACACATTTTCGTAGAAACGTACCCCATATAAGAACAATAAAAAAAAAAAAAAAAAAAAAAAAAAAAAACTACAACTGGCTTTTTTTTTAATTTTTTTAACAGGAGACTTTTTAACTTTGAATATTGGGAGGTATTATTTAAGACATCAGTTAACATGGAAGTTTCGCAAAGTGCAACATCAACTTTTACCCGTCAAACTTTGCAAAATAAAAATCAGCTAAAACAGGTGTTTCCACATTTAAGAAGTGCAACAAAAAACTGAGGTAGATTTTTTTTAAATGCCACTAAACCTTTAACATTTTACATTTCACAAAACGATTCAAAAGTCCCCCTTTCCAACAGGCAACAGTTTCCCTGATTTTTTAAGTGCTTTAACTCTGCTGTCAATATCTGCATCATCACGGATGGCATCTACACATTTCCCAGCAAAATCACCAAGCTTGTGCTTTCTTGTATGTTGTTCTTTGAACTCTGCAAACTTTTCAGGGGCAGCGATGGAAAGCTCTGCAATTGGTGCATTCAGGGCAATTGTGTTGCGATCAACTCCTACTATTTTGCAAGCAGCAGTGATGCTCTTCTTCCTCTTGTAGGCCTTCAACACTTTACGGTAACGTGCAATTACCTCATCTGGCCCACGTGCTGATGGTGAAGAAGAAAGGGTAGATATTAGTCTCTGTGTTATAAAGAATCTTCCATTCAATAACCGTAATCCATTCATAAGACTACTACACAACCCAAAAGCTTTCAGTGGGCATAGCCTAAAGTTGGTACCTTAACCTGCAAGTTCACTCATCTTCATTAAAATGGAATACATTAAATCATACACCAAAAATAGCCAGTATCTATCTTCTAAATGTTAGTTTTATTTACATGAATAAAATTACCTCTTGCAATACTACTCCGTTTGTTTCGTCTTTCCCTTGTTCCTTTCTTCCCCTTCTTCTTTCTCTTCTTCCTATCATCAGAAGTAGAGGAGCTTGAGGAGTCTGAGGAAGGGTCGGTCGAGAATGAATCTGAGTTCGAGTTGGAGGATCCAGAACAGTCAGCATGTGATGCAAATGCTTCAGGGGATGGGTCATCATTGTTCATGTTTCTTGATGCTGTATGAAGACAATACAATGAAATATTGACCATGATTGATAGGAGATGGGTTCAATTACAACTGTTTTGAAATAGATTGCGTAATAGATACTGAACTGTTATAGGATTGTGTTTCTGTTGTTTAGGACATCAAGTATGGAAGACTATAACAACATTAAAAATAAATACAGAAATAAATGCATGCTCCATAAATACATCAGCATAAAATAGATGCATAAAAATATAGCTAAAAAATAAAAGAATTATATAAAGAGACATGAATGTAAATATTTCTTATCACCTCATTTATTTATTTCTCATTATTGTCAAATTTATTTAATAACTAGTTAGTTTTTAAATGCATTTATTTGTCTGTTAATTTTTAAATATAACAGAGAAATGAATGCTTTTGAGAACTAAGCAATTAACAAATTAAGTTTACAGTTTTAATGAGAAACAATCAAAGGAGGTGGTTATTAAAAATAATAAATATTCTAATTGTAAAGGATATTTACATACATGTCTCATTACATAATTTAATTTGTACTTTATTGTATTTTGTGCATTTATTGTTTTTGTATACATTTGTTTTTAATTATATCATAGTCCTCCATAATCAAGGGCTTGATTCAGGTTAACGTGTGTAAAAACAAGTGCAAATTATATTTAGTTAAGAAAAACAAAACACCATGATTAGTGTAACAAAATAAATTATATAATACTCAAAATAATGGTGAACACCACTGACTTACTCCGAGCAAGATGGTCTTTTAGAAAGTCTCTCTCCTTGGTTAGCTGTTTGATAATTTCCTCCTGACAAGCTATATTCATTTTAGCGAGCTCCAGCTCATGTGTGTGCTTCTGGAGTTTGGCAGTGGGGGCCATTTTGGGAGCACCTGACAGAAACACAAATTCAAACTTAATACTAATCATGGATAATGCTTCCCGGGGGGGGGGGAGGGGGGTATACAGGGACAGTTTAATACACAGATAAAAACCACATCAAAGAAATTGCATAAAGTGAAAGAGGAATCAAAGGCCTGTACAATTAAAATATTGATAACCCACTTGTCTCCGCCAAGTGACGTCAATTCTTTACCTCGGGCGCGGTACACTACGCCTTTTCCACCTGAAATGGCGTCTTAGCAACAAATGTCACGTGACTGGCGGAACAAATGTCACGTGACTGGCGGAGACCAATTTTCCTAAATCCGCCCCTGTTTTCAGGCTTATGTTACCTGTAATGACTTATCTTGCATAGGCTGCTATAGAAACGGGCCTTTAGTCCTTCGTTTAGCTATGCTGCGGTTATTTACATTACGCCTTTTCCACCTAAAATCGCGTCTTAGCAACAAAAGTCACGTGACTGGCGGAGACCGATTCTATTTTTCATGTGGTATTCTTTGTTAACAAAAAAACAAAACATAATCAGACAAGTGTGCCTGTTTATTGGCATATCAGAAGACAAAGTAAGTTAGTAAGTTACCAGTTGCATAAACTAAAGTATTTAAAAAAAAAACAGTTTAATTTAAGTAAGTGCCCCTTTTAGCCATAGGTGTTTGTAACAAAAAAAAAGTTTAGGGAATAGGTTGCTTATGCAAGTCTAATTGACTTTACCCTCACTAAAACACAGAAGAGTACCGAGCCCGTCTGGTGACATGTCTTTTTTTTTAAGAAGTTAAGTAGTAGGCACGCATTAGCCACGCGTGGCTACTACTTAACATCGTCTTCTGTCCATGTCACCAGACGGGCTCCGTAGTGGAGCGCCCAACAAAAAAAAACTAGTTAGCAGCAGTCGACTTACCAGAAGAGTCATTCTCCAAATCACAGCAGCCCCGCTTGTCACCATTATTTTTTCGATGCCCAGCGCGAGTTTGTACTCTTCTCTGGGGCGTAGACGTTGTGGCCACTCCTTCCATTATATGCGCTAGATGAATAATGGCTTAATCGGAAAGACCCAAACAGGAAGTGTCGGTTTCATGGTCTGCCTTCAAAATAAAAGCTTGTCAGCAGCGCACGAAGAAAAGAGCCCCGGATGTAGAGAAGCGCTAAAAGAAGCGGCCCGCGAAAAGCAAAGGAAGTGGAGAAAAAAAGAAGTGACTTTGCTGCCACAATGACACTGCAAAACAAAATGAGAAAGCTTATTTTTGAAGGTAGTTCATCCGGGAAAACTTTGAAGCTAATTAAATTCCTTCAGAAAAAAAACTCCTGATTAAAAAAATCAAATGCCGTATTTGTCACAAGAACATGAAGATGACAAGGAGGAGGGGCAGCGACCATTACAGCTGGTAATAACTTTTTCCTTGGGGCGATGTCAGTTAGAGCTATTTACTAAGCACGTTTGTCCTTATTTATGCGTTATTTAGAAGCCGTTTGAAGGGATGTCAAATGTATTTGTTAGATGGATCTCAAACCAAACTATTTCACAGGTCTGCCTTTGTAGGGCACAAAATTAAATACCAAATGTTAGTAAATGACCAGTACATTTCTTTCACTAATCAGCCTAAAAACCATAGTCATCTGCTGAGTGCCTTGTAAAATTTAAATCACTTTCTAAATGAATGTAAAGTTAATAATAGATGCACCGTAATGATGTTTTCTACATATCAATAACATGTTTACATTTTGTGTTTTTCTTTACCAAATATGAAGTGCTTTTCTAAATATTTAACTTTTACTTTTGTTAAGGACTTGCCAGCGGGCAGTACACCGAGGGACCAAGACAGTGAAATCAATTAGGGACAAATCTCTTTTTAGCAAATCCAGACTTTCGTTGTTTCAGTGGATGCAGTTCATTTATAGGTAGGCCGTTGATCAAATCGTGTCCGCCCACTCCATCGCTGTCTGGGCATCTCTTGTATGCGTCTTCTTCCGACTCTGACTAGTTTTCTTCTTTTGTTAACCCTTTGTGGGTTAACAAGGGGGAATCTTATTAAGCTTACTACTAACAATGCACACTCACATTTAATGCGTCAAACACAAACATGTGCACTAGGAATGATAACACTAGCTACTAACCAAGGGGTAATCAGTACTGATGATGGGGAAGACATATCACTAATGCATGTGCAAACCAAAGGATAGGATTATGTAATGTCTGAAGAAATTTTAGGAAATGTGTCAATGGGGAAACATTGCCTTGGAATTTCACGAAGCATGGACTGCCGTGGGGATGGGATGGTGATCATTGAGGTAAGATGCAAAACAAACATATGCCAAAACATACTAACAAAACAAATAATGACAATAGAAAGAGCGCATAGAGTGGTACAACTAATAAACAGAAGACAGAGAAGAGATCTAGACAAATTAAAACGGCACACTGGGAGACCAATATGTTCCAACAATGGATTCAGTACTCCGTCCAGACAATGTTTAAAGCTAAAAAGCGCCCTAGAGATGACTGTATAGCCTGCTATAATGCTAAGAAATACCTGGGAGTATACCAGATTATACCTGGGAGTAAAATAGGTTACTGCCCAGACATAACGGGAGGTGCTTTGCTCACTGTGCCATGCACATGGCCGAAGGGTCAAGATCATGGTCAGATGACGGGACAGTATGCCCCAGAGCACTGACCTCCTCAATAAATGATGTAATGAGCACTTTCTCCCTTCCTCCAGTAGTACAGAAACCGGCTGAACTGATTTTTCCGTTTTGTATAGCATGAGGGAAAGAAGTAGAAGAAGTAACCAAAAAATCCTCTGGACTAATGTGGACAGCAGACAAAATGGTGAAATGTAGTAAAATATCATGGTACCCATTGACAGCTGAAGGAAATGTCAGCTACATCAAAGTATGTGAAACTAGTCTTAATGCGTCCATACGTTGTAAACAAGTAGTACCAGATGGAGGACATGTCATCTATGAGTTACGCCGTACATATGTAGCTCAATACCGAGTAAAAAGTCTGCCGCAAGGATCAATCCCGTTAGGAGATATTTTTTGGATGTGTCACAATGAAAAGCAGATGTTAGCCGCCCTACCTCCTAAGTGGGAAGGGATCTGTGCACCCGTAATGTTGACAGGACAACTGAAGTTAATAATAAATAATCCTATAGACATTAATGAAACGTCTAACGAAATAAGAAACCGCACTGAAAGAAGTACTTCCTCTGGGCACGAGTGGAATTGGAAAACATCAGATGAAGTCTACATCACCTGGGACCAGGTCCCGTATGGGGTGCCTGAAGATCAGGTTGCCATATGGAGGGTGGATAAAAAGCGGAAGAGGGGCCGGTGCAGTGCCAATGTGGGGAGCAATTTCCAATGCGCAGTACATAGCCCGAAATAGTAGATGGGTGAATCTCCTATGGTATAATCAACAAAGGTTTATAAATTTTACAATAAAGGGCGTAGATCTAGTAAAGGATCAATTGCATGCTACTTCACTAATGGTTCTACAAAATAGGTTTGTGCTGGAATCCCGCATGGCCGGGGACCAAGGGATATGGGATAATATCGGGGAAGATTGTTGTACTTTGATCCCCATGCATACAGATGTTAACGGCAGCCTCACAGGAGTCCTTCAGGAAATGAAACGCATGAGAGATGTACATGTGCAGCAGTCCAATTGGAACACTCAGTTGAAGGGATTCTGGGATTGGTTCAATAAGCTTGGATGGGGAAGATATTTTAAGGTAGCAGGGATGATACTAGGAGCGATAATATTGATAATATTAATAGTTATTTGCTTTGTCATACCCCTCATTTGGGGATTGGTCCCGAAACTTATTGTAAGTGTAACTGGTCAATTCCCAATTATAGAAATACAGTTAGACCAAGTCATATAAAACATAAACATGATCCCCTCTCACCCCCACCAGGTACGTGCATTTTTTTTTAAACATCAAAATTGTACATATGTATATATATTAATATGCATGTCAATGTGCCATATACTTACTCTCTTAGATGTAGTAATTGGCATGCTGAAATACTCATAGATTTAGGAGATTATATGCCTCATGTTGATACATAATTATGCCACACTATGTCTCCATAATGCAGATTATTGAAAATGGCGGAGGCTAATTTTAGACCACGCCCTGTGCCCTCAGAGGATTGGCTACAGTCGGTAGATAGAGGAAGAATCTTCACACATGCGTCGGTAGGCACACAAGTAGATGTAGCCGCAGGTACCAATATTCCTAACAGGCAGCCAGATGATCCAGCAGAGGGGCCAGGCACTGTAACCCCGGGGTGGAGCAGACCTATGATGACCCCGAGAAGGCAGCCTGACTACCAACCACCACCACCTAGAGGGGAGCCAATGACCAGCCCACCATCACCTGGGGCCCTGAGGATCCATTTCAGCCCAAACAGTACCCCTGCCAGTCCTAAGAACCCGGAGGACCGAGGACAGCCCGTCAGATCACTCCAGGAGCTGCCATCTACTTCAGGCATGATGACGACCGAACCTACTGTGATGAGGCCTGCTTCTCCGCCAGAACAAGACGACATTTTCTTCACGGGCATGGTGCTCAGCCCTGAAGAATATCGCCACATCTCAGGGTTCTGGGCCCTCCTCTGCCATCTTACCAAACCGACGACGACCTAAAGCCTGAAATCACTTGTATGAGCAAGGAAGTTTATTCAAAGATTATGAAAGGCCTGTACCCCTTCTCACGTTGTCCGCTAGAAGTAATTCGGTGCAGCATATACAAAACCAGGGAAAAGGGAAAGATGCTGCGGTTGACCCGGGAGTGTGAGGAGCTGACACGTCAACTTCAAGAGGCACGGCAGACCATAATCACCTTACAGGGGAAATTGCTGCAGCTGACAGCTGATCAAGGGCGCATGGCTACTACCACAACATTGCAGCAGCTGTCAGGGCCACAGGCTCCAGGAAATACTGATGCAAGACCATGGGGGATAATGCCTTCTAACCCCCAAGGAGCCCCAAACTATTATTGATCTCGAACACAACACAAGAATGCAATGCTGGATATAAAGGACATTAATGATTATGTATACCTATGCTAAATATAACTGATTAAAAATAGTTGTGTATATGTATGAGGTATATAACAGTACGAGTACTATGCAGGGAGTACCATATGGTTACTCATAGGTTGGTTGTAATGATGGTCTATTGACCATTAGACGATAAGTTTGCCTGACATAGCCCAGGCATGATAGAGTAGGGTGACCAAACGTCCGTATTTCCCGGGACATATCCGTATTTCACGTCCTGTCCCGGGCGTCCCAGGTTTTTTTTAGAAAGTGAGAAAATGTCCTGATTTCACTGCGCACGACACTCCGTGTGACGTAATCCCTGAGCCGTGTCAGTGCGGGCAGCCCTGTTCTTAATCAGAGGCTCTGTTCGAAAACCTAGGACGCATCCTCCAAGGACGCGGTCTACCTAGACTGGATCATTCGAAGTCCTTGAAAATAAGGAGGCCGGAAGAGTTTTGGCTGTAAATTCGAACAGGTCCACCCCTCGGCGGGTTTTACCGCCGTATGCTCTGTTGCTTAGCAACCGTGAAAGTTGACACACAAAGCAGGAAAAGAATGAATACCGAGGTTTTCAAAACTGTTTGTTTATTTATTAATTTTTTAAAAAGTTAAAG
Organism: Cyprinodon tularosa; assembly: GCF_016077235.1. NCBI lineage: Eukaryota > Metazoa > Chordata > Actinopteri > Cyprinodontiformes > Cyprinodontidae > Cyprinodon > Cyprinodon tularosa. The sequence continues at coordinate 44,801 of NW_024038125.1, read as the reverse complement.
TGAACAAAGACTACACTCACAAGAATCCAGAGTGGAATAAATGTTCCAACCACCAGGAGCAGGGACAAATAAAATCAAATGTAATGATAGAAACCTTAGTCAGTTAAATAACCTGCTGCTGTCATTCTGCACATCTCTGATGTTGCTGCTATTTTCAAATATCCATCACTATAAAAATGTCCATAGCTGCATATTGGTTATTAATTCTCCAGTTTTATATTGTTAAAACACTAAACAGAATTTTATTTTTTATATTTTAAGTCTTCCCTATTATGTTATTCTTATACATTTTTCTAAGGTCCTCATTTGTGTGACCATTTTCAATAATCTTTCTGCTGCTGTAAATTTGCCCATTGTGGGACAATAAAGGGATTTTCTTTTCTATTCTATAAAAAGGTTAGAAATATATAAGTAAATCTAAACAATGTAATCTCTAATATTCAACAATAAAAAATCTTATCAGATTTATAGTTCCCACTCCGATGATGAGACATTTGTTCTTTCAATCAACCCCCCACAACCCCCCCCCCCCACCCCCGGCTCCAAGGCTGGTTTTCCCAAATGAAAATATGGTCACCCTATGATAGAGTATATTTAAACATCAACTTGTTTGATGTATGGGTGTGCAATGACACCTTTGGGTGGGGACTGTAGTGGCCTAGTAGGTGATCAAGCTGCTTGGACATGGCATTCCCCTACCCCGTATCATTGCTGCTTTAAAAAACAACTAAAAATCCTTCTACAAAAAAAAAGTAAGCAAGAGGAAAGGTCCTCATAAGTGTGCCAAGGGGGGTTCCATCTTTGTTTTATGACATTCTACATTTTGTTACATTTTAATCATAGCATCTTATATCACTCACTATTAGTTTATGGTGTGTTCTAGTCTCACTCTTAGCTTTGGTGTGCATACATAACCATCAGTTACTCTTCAGAATTCACATTTGTAGTATTCCACTTTGACAATCACCTGTAGATTCACTTTGTGATCCTTGTCAGGACCACAGGGGGGGAAATGTAGTGAATTAATATTGCACCATGAATAGAATATAGTGGATAAATGTCTCACAATAAATATATTCATGTTATAACGGTTACATGGTGTGCTTCAACATATAGCCTATCTAAAAATAAGTAAAATCATGTGTGTAAGACAGCCCGAAGGATGAGATAAGATAGTATGCATTGGGAAAAACCCAAGGATGAGTTATTTTGACATGTCAAGGTTAAACAACAAAGCTATGCCGCTGCGTGATGTTTTAATGGTCAAACAACAAGGTTATGCCGCTGTGTGATGTTTTAATGGTCAAATAACAAAAGTTATGCCACTGTGTGATGTTTTAATGAAACGTTGTTTTGACATATCAATGATAAACATCAAAGTTATGCTGATATGTGAAGTTTTTAATGAAACTACAATGTGTATCACCATGGCCTTTAAAGGGGCAAGGCTTTGATTAAAATATATAAAAATTGTACTTTGGGGGGTTTCCACCGGTAGATAAAAAGATATTAAAGTTACCCGTGGAAAAGTGCCTAAAATTACGTAAAAATAGGAGGGGCTCGGGGAGGAGCCCCCGAGCCCCAGGGAATGAATATAAGCGGGACTGTCTCTGCATGTAGTCAGGTGTTGACCGGTGAACATCTCATGTGGTGGACTTGTGTTGTTGCAATAAACCACACTGGACCGTGACCCAGCTGCCTCTGCCTGTTTTTTGACCATTGTTTGAAGACTTTTCAACTGCTTTTTAAGTACTTTGAATTTTTATAAGACTTAACATAAATTTTTACGTCGTTGGGAGGATATCCACGACATTACTCGCCACATATCTGCCTCAATAACCATTTAAAACAACAATTTTCTTTAATTTCAGACAGATCTGAACTGAACTAAACTGAACCTCCAATATTCATCACTGTTCGGCGGCAAGTATCTCTTTCCTCTGAGCACGAAGCAGCCGGCTTGCTTGGACTTGCAATGAATCCTGGGATATCCAAGGATAGAGAGGATACATCGGATCCTTCCTTCAAATCGGGAGTCTTGGGAACCTAACATACCTCAGCACTGCAATATGGTGTCTACCTGGACTACAGTAGCAAAAAGATTATAGAAAAAACTGAAAACTTAAATGAAAAACTTTAGAAAAATGGATAAGAATAACATAATATAGTAAGGAGAGAAAAAAAATTTAAAACTGTAAATTTACAGTCATATGTTTACATTACTGTTTATATGTAAATCATCAGAGATGATATACATCAGAGATGTTGCTGCTATTTTCAAATTTTTATTACTAACTGAGGTTTCTATCATTACATTTGCTTTTATTTGTTCATGCTTCCAGTGGTTGACACCTTTATTCCACTCTGGATTCTCATGAGTATAGTCTTTGTTTACTTTACAATAAAAAAAGAATATAAACATATATATATATATATATATATATATATATATATATATATATATATATATATATATATATATATATATTAAAAGGAAACAGTTTAAAAAAGTTTGGTATTCATTCTTTATCAGCTTTGTGTGTCAACTATAATGGTTGCTTTTTTTTTCAACTATCACTGTTGCTAAGCAACAGAGCATACGGCAGAGAAAGCCATGGAAGGCTAGACCTGTTTGAATTCACAGCCAAAACTCTTGCGATCTCATTATTTTAATGGACTTCGAAGGATCCAGTCCAGGTAGACCGATACCTTGGAAGACGCAATCCATGAACTTGAACTCACCCTAGGACTGTCCAGAGAGTCCATCAACAGGAAGACGTCCCACTAAGACCTCAGGATGGTTACTGGGCTGTTTGGTTGACTACTAGAAAGGAGTCCAAAGCTGCTACTGGACCTTCAGGCCATCTTTATCTGGTCCTGAGAAGCTGGGGGTGATTGTGATGATGAGGGGGGTCTGGTCTCCATCTATGATATTGATGCTGCAGCTCTGATCTACTGCTTTACTGGCTGCTGCTTCACTCAGAAACTCTGCTCCTCTGATCATCTTTCCTGTTCATCAGGCTGATGGTTGATCTGATGAAGCTCCATGAAGAATTAATCTGTTGGTGAAGAAGCTCCATCCCTTATAAACCAATCTGTACAGCAGGCATATATGGAAGCAAACGATAAAGAAATCTACTGCTAAAATATCGAATCTTCTGAATTTTCCCCTGATCTCCAATAGATCCAATTCCTTATGGTGGGTAGAGGAACCAGAATATTTAGTCAGTAAGAGCAGCAATACTCTGATTAGAATATTAATGAAGCAAAACTTAAAGTAAAGAACAACAACACCTAAAAGTAAATTATTTTCTCAAAGTTACTGCAGTAAATGTAACTAGTTACTATCCATCTCTGGCAGGTTGATTTAGACCAAATGAGCTCATTAAGATGATGTATTTCTTCTTTTCTGAGATGAAATCTCAACTAACTTATTTTTTTTAGATCAACTAAGATTCAAACTATTTCTGTCGATATTTTCCTGAAAAGCCTCCATCTGAGGGGAATGGAAGAGGATTTTATTGACTGATTATTTCAGATCCACTTCCAGCTTAGTTTCTCTGTCAGTCCATAGCTGAATGGTTCCCAGTACCAGACTGGAAGCTGGAACTAACCTTATGCACAGAAGAATGTGCAGCTTTCATGTTCAAAGTTACGGGCCTAGGCCAGGCTTAAAGACATTAGATTTACTCTGATCATCAATAAGCCAAGAATAGTAACTGGTGGGATCCAGAGGCTTGCCCACCAGAGGGTGCCGAGGATCCTTCCAGATGGTTTGTACTTCTATTGGGATCTGGGGTGCTGTCTACCTTCCTCCACCAGAGGGCATACTGGATCTCCTGAAGCTGGAGCTGACTTCACCAGCTGCTTCTCATCTGCTCATCAGGAGACCAGTACTTAAGTGGGCTGTGGACAACACTCCAGTGCCAGAGTGTTTTGCCAGTTATGGTTAGCAAGCCTGAGCCAATCTGCTTGCCTGAATCTAGACTCCCTGATAACCCGAATCTGAACCTAACCTGCTTTTGTCCTCTCTGCTTCCAGGAAGAACTTGTCTGAAAACTGAAACTCTGGAAGAGTTTCTCTGTCTAAAACCAATCTGTCTGATTAACGAAGAACCCTGGAGATCAGAAACTCAGGAAGAGTTTCTCTGTCTGAAACCAGTCTGTCTGATTAAGGAAGAACCCTGGAGAATCAAACCTGTTAGCCCTCAGCCTGCCGTCAGCCTCTGGACCCTCCAGGTTTCCCCCTCTGTAGCTTTGCTCAAACCTCAGAACAGGTACAAACCTGTGCTCACTCAACCACCAAGATTACTTGGACTTCAACTAACCATTTTGTCCCCCTCTGCAGTGAAAATCAGTCGTGACCAGTCCTGGACCAGATTTTCCCCAGAATCAGTTGTGTTTTCAACCTGTGTTTCACAATAAACCTTTGAACCTTTTCCCCTTTATTCTCTCGTGATTATCCGGAAAAGCCTGCAAATGGGCAAAGACCAGTTTTTCTTCTGAATCCAGTGTGTTTTGCACATTTGAATATTTTTAAATGAATTCTCTCTAGCTTTCTCTGAACCAACTAAATCCCGGGGTCTGTCGAACTTTAAACAAGGGAATAGATCCGTACAAGATTTTTCAGTTGACTCCCGGGTCAGAGCCTACTTCCGGTTGGACTGATTCCATGCTCAAAAGCATTTTCTTCCACGCATTAAATGAAGAGATTAAGGATGAGCTGGCAAAGATCGATGAACCTGCAACCTTGAAAGAGCTCATTTGTTTAGCTATCCACCTGGATTACAAACAACGAACCAGAGTCAAGTCCAGATCTAGGAGCCCAGTTCAACCCAGCTCAGCCCAGTTCAGCCCAGCTCAGCCCAGCTCAGCCCAGTTCAGCCCAGTTCAGTCCAGTTCAGCCCAGTTCAACCCAGTTCAGTCCAGTACAGTCCAGTTCAGTCCAGTTCAGCCCAGTTCAGCTCAGTTCAGTCCAGGTCAGCCCAGTTCAGCCCAGTTCAGTCCAGTTCAGCCCAGTTAATGGAAAAGCCGTTCAGCATCCAGTTCTGTACTCCATTTCCCATCTGCGCCAGGTCAGTCTCTGCCACCACTTACATGATCATCATTTAGCACCATCCACCAAGAAACTTAAAATAGGTCCAGTATTTTCACCCAATATCCATGAGTCAGATCTCTGGAGGTTTTTCTATGGGGATAGAGAGGATATCTTCCCCTTCAAGCCACCACATTCAGCTCCCCGCCAGCCAGATCCAGCTCCAGAACCAGAAAATAACCCAGTTAGTCTTAAACCTGACCCCATGCCCGATTTTCTAGCCTCAGAACCCACTTACAAACCAGTTAGCTTAGCGCCTGAACCCACTAGCACACCAGTTAGCTTGTTGCCAGAATCAGTCAGCGAACCAGTTAGCCGGCGTAAGAGACGCTGTCGCCGTGAACCAGCTCTGAGCCGTCTAGAGACCCCTGAGCCAGTTCTGAGCCATCTAAAGACCCCTGAGCCAGCCCTGAGCCGTCTTGAGTCAGCTCTGTGCCGTCTAGAGATCCCTGAGTCAGCTCTGTGGCGTCTAGAGACTCCTGACTCAGCTCTGTGCCGTCTAGAGACCCCTGAGTCAGCTCTGTGCCGTCTAGAGACCCCTGAGTCAGCTCTGTGTCGTCCAGAGACCCCTGAGCCTGCTCTGTGCTGTCCAGAGACCCCTGAGCCTGCTCTGTGCCGTCCAGAGACCCCTGAGCATATATTTAAAGAGGCTTCAAAACTTGAGGTTAGTGGAGATACCCCTCTAAGAGCCCCTCAGCGTGCGCCCCAAATCACCAAGAGCCCCCCACAGGCGCTTCAAACCACCTCAGGGGTGGCTGTGCCGCCATGGGCGGTTTCCTCCATGCTGGGACCGGAGCCGCAATCGGCGGGCTCCTCTGTTCCTGATCCAGAGCCGCAATCGACGGGCTCCTCTATTCCTGATCCGGAGCCGCAATCGGCGGGCTCCTCTGTTCCTGATCCAGAACCGCAGTCGGCGGGCTCCTCTGTTCCTGATCCGGAGCCGCAATCGGCGGGCTCCTCTGTTCCTGATCCGGAGCCGCAATTGGCGGTTTCCTCTGTTCCTGATCCGGAGCCGCAATTGGTGGGCTCCTCTGTTCCTGATTCAAGCCGCAATCGGTGGGCTCCTCTGTTCCTGATTCAGAGCTGCAGTCGGCAGGCTGTTCTGTTCCTGATTCGGAGCCACAGTCGGTGGTCTCCTCTGTTCCTGATTCGGAGCCACAGTCGGTGGTCTCCTCTGTTCCTGATTCGGAGCCACAGTCGGTGGTCTCCTCTGTTCCTGATTCGGAGCCACAGTCGGTGGTCTCCTCTGTTCCTGATTCGGAGCCACAGTCGGTGGTCTCCTCTGTTCCTGATTCAGAGCCGCAGTCAGTGGTCTCCTCTGTTACTGATTCGGAGCCGCAGTCTGCGGTCTCCTCTGGTCCTGATTCGGAGCCGCAGTCGGCGGTCTCCTCAGGTCCTTACTCTGAATTTTTTGATTAGTTTTCAGAGTTCCTTTCTGATTTGGTATTAATTTGGTCCTCATAGTGGGAGATTTTAACATCCATGCTGACGTTGAAGGCGATAGCTTAAGAGCAGCCTTTAATGCTATCTTAGACACTATTGGCTTTGTTCAAAATGTGAATTAAAGGAACAGCTCTAGACTGGTTTAAATCTTATCTATCTGATCAAATTCAATTTGTTCATGTTAATGATAGATCTTCAACATGCTCAAAGGTTACCTGTGGAGTACCATTGGGATCAGTGCTAGGACCAATTCTCTTTACTTTATACATGCTCCAAATTGGTAGAGTTATTAGACAGCATGGGATTAATTTTCACTGTTATGCTGATGATACCCAGCTATATCTGTCTATAATCCAGATGAAGCTAACCCATTACATAGATTACAGGCATGTCTTGAAGACATAAAAACCTGGATGACTCTTAACTTTCTGCTTCTGAATGCAGACAAAACAGAAGTTATAGTCTTTGGACCAGAGTCTCTGAAAAAGAAGCTGATTAGCCAGTCACTTCATTTGGATGGGATTAAACTGATTTCAGATAATACAGTGAAAAGTACTTTTGATCAGGACCTGTCATTTAAATCCCATATGAAAGAGGTTTCTAGAATTTCCTTCTTTCATATGAGGAACATTGCAAAAATTTGAAATCTCCTGTCCAGGGGTGATGCTGAGAAACTAGTCCATGCATTTGTTACTTCAAGGCTGGACTATTGTAATTCTTTACTATCAGGAAGTCCACAAACTGTAGTTAAAAGCCTTCAGCTGATCCAAAATGCTGCAGCCAGAGTTCTGATGAAAATGAAAAAGAGAGATCATATCTCTCCTATCCTGGCTTCTCTTCATTGGCTTCCTGTTAAATCAAGAATAGAATTTAAAATCCTCCTTCTCACATATAAAGCCTTAAATGGCCAAGCTCCATCTTATATCAGAGATCTGATTGTTCCTTATGTTCCTAACAGAGCACTTCGCTCTCAATCTGCAGGTTTACTGGTGGTTCCTAGATTTTCTAAAAATAGAATGGGAGGCAGATCTTTTAGTTATCAGGCTCCTCTCCTGTGGAACCAACTACCAATTTTAGTCCGTGAGGCAGACACCCTGTCTACTTTTAAGGCTAGGCTTAAAACTTTCCTTTTTGATAAAGCTTATATTTAGGGAGGCTCAGGTTATCCTGAGCTATCTCTATAGTTATGCTGCTATAGGCTTAGACTTCTGGAGGACATAGGGACCCCCATTTCATCATTCTGCTTCATTCTCTCTCTGTTCTCCTATTCTGCAGAATCTGTTAGTTCAATCTCTAACGTTCTGCTCTCTCTGCTTTTCCTCAGAGTAGCTTTGCCTCGTCTGTTCCTGTTTGGCTGTGACGTCATCCTGGAAAGAAACATCAGCTGTGCTGCTTCCATCAACACCCTTGTTTATAGATGTTGGAGATCGGCCTGTTTTCCAGTGTGGTCCTGTTTCTCTGACCGTGACTGAGTGGATGTGCTCTCTTCGTCCTCTGACATAGGAGCTGGCTCGGAGCTCGTCTGCCTGGCTGTGTGTTTCCTGGACGGGGCCGCCTTTTACAGCTGCTTTTTGTGTCTCTGCTTCTGTCTCCTTGAACCCCACTCGGCCTCGGCAGATGGCCGCTCGCACTGAGCCTGGTTCTGCTGGAGGTTTCTTCCTGTTAAAAGGGAGTTTTTCCTCTCCACTGTCGCTACAAGCAGGCTTAGTGTGAGGGATTGTATTTTAGTCAATGAGTCAATGCTATCAACTGGTTTTCCTTAGATAGAAAACTTTGTATCAACACCTGTTCCTGAACCGCAGTCTACGGTCCCCTCTGAGACTGTTGCTGAGCCGCTGAAGAGGGGACGGCGTTCCCCTTGGGGCTACCTGCTTAAATTGGGGCGTCGTCCTCCTCCTAAACTCCTGCAGCGGAGGAGACGTCATCCTCCTCCTAAACTCCTGCAGCGGCGGAGACGTCGTCCTCCTTCAAAGATTCAGCAGCGACAGAGATGTCATCCTCCTATAACCCTCCTATGTCGCCTGACCCATGGCCAGCCTCCAGAACCTCTGCCGTGCCTCCGGCCCAGCGGCCGGCCTCCAGAGCATCTGCCACGTCCTCGGCACTGCAGCTGGCCTCCTACGAATCGGCATCACCACAGGCCCCGCGGCCGGCCTCCTGAGCGTCTGCCACTTCTCCGGCCCTGCGGCCAGCCCCCGGAACGTCGGCCACGCTGCCGGCCCCACGGCTGGCCACCTGAGACTCTGCCTCGCTGCTGGTCCCACGGACGGCCACCTGAGCCTCTGCCTCGCTGCCGGTCGCACGGCCGGCCACCTGAAACTCTGCCTCGCTGCCGGCCCCACGGCCGGCCTCCAGAGACTCTACCTCCAGAGACCTTCTGCCCTCCTTCCCTGGTGCCCCCTCCGCCCACCCTGGGTGGGTTGTTTTTTGTTTTGCATGGACTGTTCTGAGGGCATCTGGAATCTGCCCTTGAGGGGGGGGGCTCTGTTGGGATCCACAGGCTTGCCCACCAGAGGGCGCCGAGGATCCCTTCCTGATGGTTTGTACTTCTGTTGGGATCTGGGGTGCTGTCTACCTTCCTCCACCAGAGGGCATACTGGATCTCCTGAAGCTGGAGCTGACTTCACCAGCTGCTTCTCATCTGCTCATCAGGAGACCAGTACTTAAGTGGGCTGTGGACAACACTCCAGTGCCAGTGTTTTGCCAGTTATGTTTAGCAAGCCTGAGCCAATCTGCCTGCCTGAATCTAGACTCCCTGATAACCCGAATCTGAACCTAACCCGTTTTTGTCCTCTCTGCTTCCAGGAAGAACCTGTCTGAAAACTGAAACTCTGGAAGAGTTTCTCTGTCTAAAATCAATCTGTCTGATTACCGAAGAACCCTGGAGATCAGAAACTCAGGAAGAGTTTTTCTGTCTGAAACCAGTCTGTCTGATTAAGGAAGAACCCTGGAAAATCAAACCTGTCAGCCCTCAGCCTGCCGTCAGCCACTGGACCCTCCAGGTTTCCCCCTCTGTTGCTCTGCTCAAACCTCAGAACAGGTATAAACCTGCGCTCACTCAACCACCAAGATTGACCAAGAACCACTCAACCTTTTTCCCCTGTCTCAGAGTGTGTTCTGCATTTGGGCTAGAATCACAACCCAACATGACAGTAACATCTGAAAAGTTGCATCAGCTATAAAAGAAATATATTTTTGTGTTTTCTTTACATGTGCCAAATGTTTACTATCAGACCTGATAACTGCATTACTCTGGATTTATTTTGTTGGATATTTTAGGTGATTATTATTTATGGTCTGTAGGGAAAGTTTTGGGTGTTCTAACCATCAGAGACCAGAAAGTGTGTCATTTTCCTTGATAGTCCAATTGACTGCAGGAAGCTGCTGCAGGTTAATCATTGAAAATGTTGAAGTCATATAAAGTTATAACAGCTGATCTTTAACCTTTGAGCTAAACATTAAATCTGCTTTCAGACTCAGAGGACCGACAATGGAGAAGAAGTCCAGGAGTTTCTCTTCTACAGACTTGGTTCACACAGCAGAGCTGCAGAGTGAAGAACTTAATGGGAAGAAACTGAGTGAGTCCATCTTCGTTTATTCAAATCTTCAAGCTGAGCTTTAGTCTCCTGATAAAACATAAGTCTAATTGTATGAGACTGTAGAGCAGCAGGTTGTTCCCAGCATGAAATAAATCCCAATCTATACTTCTATCCATCTGCTGCTGCCTTCTGCTCCAAGGGACCAACACTGATTGTAATGTTATATTAATCTCTGGGAAACTCTAAAACTGGAGTTCTGACATCAGGCACTTTTCTGGACTGGACTGTGGTTTCTATCAGTGTTGATCAGAGTTGACCTGCTGAATGATGAGTGTTTCCTCCTCAGATGAAGGTAGAAGGTGTGTGAGCTGATGTGAAGTGAGCAGCATGGATCAGTGTGAGGACAGAGAGGACAGAGTCCCTACCTCTAAAACCACTCTGTGTGGAGAACATGAGGACCAGAGCAAAGCTCAGAGGTCAGATCACCATCTCTAACTGTCCAGGACTCTTCTCCATGTCAGAGCTCAGCATGAACATCAACAAACCATCTTTATTCACAGGAAACCAGCAGAACCAGAACCTGGACCAGAACCAGAACCTGGACCAGAACCCAGCTGTGTGTCCTTAAAGAGCAACAGGTCAAAGGGTGCTGCTATTGATTTTAAATCAGACCAACCTTCATCATCAAACAGGTGAGCTGTTTCTAAATGTTCCACTGATTAGTTTAACTTCCAACATATTAATGTGAACACAACTCTTTCTCACATGTCTGTGTTCACATGTGAAGCAGTGAGTGATGGAGGCTAAATAATGGAAATACTCAAAGGATTGTGTTATTGTGATGATATGAAATGATCTTGTTAGATGATATTGGAGCTAAAATCAGTTGTTCTTCATCCAGTTGAATCTTTCTGGATCACCTTGTGTCACATTATTGAACCAGAGTTGGTGCTTCTGCAGAGCTTAAGGTGATGCACATGTAGGCAAGTCATGATGCTGATTCAACTATTAGATGGAAACTAAATCTGATGGAAAACATGATCTCTCACTGTTATCTGCAAACATCAGTGAAATCAGCAGCTTCTAAAGTTCATCTGTGTTCATTCAAAATGATCATCAGTCTGATTATTAGCAAACTGCTCCACAGTCTCCTTCAGCAGCCGCTACATGTCATCAGAAATACAAGATCATTGACCTGCTGCTGGAGGAAGTTTGATGATAAGAACAAGATGAATCTTTGATAGGAAACTTAGTGTGGATTACTACATTAATGAAAGGTCCTTGAATGCACCACCATGGCCTGTATTACTATAAAAAGCTGAACAGAAGCTCAGAAATGATCAGCTGAGAATAAAGCTGCTGCTCTAAAGGGGTTTGATCATCAGTTTAAGACTAGAACCAGTAAAACAATCAACTAGAAGATAAATGAACTTGTTTTTTTCCATCAGCAGTACTGACTCTGATCCAAAGGAAGAAAGTTTATCAGGATAGAAGATCAGAACACTTCAAACACTGTTCTACATCCAGACTTTCTGATTATTCTTCAGTTCCTGCTAACAAACCCAAACATCATCCCTTATTAATTATCATCAGAGCTAATTATTAATCCATCATTAATATACGGTTTACAGTGAAACCAGGAATATTTGGATCCACTTCAAACTGGAGCCACTGTGGGACACTTTAGAGTTCTGGGCTTCACTGTTTAACTTTAAATACATGATTAGACTAAGACTGAATTCAGGCTTTTCCTTCAGGATCCAACAGAACCTTAAACCAGGACCAGAACCCAGCTGTGTTTCCTTAAAGAGCGACTGGTCAAATGATGTTTATATTGATTTTAAATCAGACCAACCTTCAGCTGCAAAGAGGTGAGCTCTATCTAAATGTTTTAACTGTTTGAAACTGAACTAATTCATTTTGAAATGTTCTGATTCCACATTTTTCTTCCTTTTAATAAAACTGCTTGTTTCTTCTGGGTGTTTTTCCACTAATTCAGTGTCCAGTGAGTTCAGGGTAAACATTGTTGGAGGTGTTTCTAAGTGTCTGTAGTTCACCTGTTGGTCCAGCAGGGGTCAGGCTGAATTCGGCTGAAGCCAGAATTCAGATGAATCATTTTATAGAAATAATCAATGACAGAATAAGATGTTCTCAGTTCAGACTCTAGAGGCTTGCTTTATCCCTGATTTTAGGCTTTTGATATTATTTAAATAATTTTTAATTCATAAATCAACCTTTATAAATATAATCTGATATTTAACCAATTGAACATCAAACCACTTTATCTGATTGTATTTAAATCAAATATTTAACTGTGACACTTTCAAAAATAGAAATGTTCAAATACTGAAGGTCAGTTTTTACTGGTGGAAATACCTAAACTTTATGTAATCTAACATCTTTAATTTAACATTCTTTTATATAAATAAAAACAGTTTTTAATCGAGGCTAAAGAAATGTCTTGCTGCAGCCTTCTTCCTACTAAAGACTAACATTATTTCTGTCCATGAATCCTCCTGTTAGCTTTCTGCAGATGTTGGACAATGTTTATTATGAGGCAAACACATTCATTTCAGAATGTAAACCTTTAACCTTCCATGGACTTTGCTCTGTCTGTTGAACTTGCCTTCATCGATATATTCATGAACTAATCAGTTAAGGTTTAATAACTGTGTCTTCAGCTTCCTGTCAGTCATTGAAACAGAGCAGCTGCAGCCTTTGATCAAAGACTAGGATTAGATTTACTGATCCTTCAGTAGAGTAAGATTTAGGGTTGGCAAACGTTGGTAAGAAGACATTTCTCTACAAAACAACAGGAGCTGGAGACATTTTAAAGAAAAAAGAAAATCACTGAATGGCTGTTATTGATCTAACAGTTTTTTTCATCATACTTGGTCTATTTTGAGATCATTAATTTAATTATTTTATGAAATGTTAAACCAATCATATTTAATGGATTAACACTAGTGATGTGATGGTGAGATAATGCCTCATGAGGCATTGAACCGTTTGGCCAAATTGCTACAACAATCCCCACAGTTCATGAGGCTCCATGGGAACATGTCACCACCTACTGATGGAGTGCAGAACTACAGCTAGTAACACATCTGATTGTTTTTCTTTTTTTTCTCGACACTTACTGTGTCCGGTGGCTTGCTCAGATTTTTATCATTACATTGTTTATTCTCACCAAAATAGTTTTAGGCAACTAGATTGATTGGAAAAACAACCACTCTATTCTTAGAATCTATCCAAACTCTATCCAGCTGACGGCAGCCCTCCTCCAAACTCCCACATCTTGACTGAACACTGAGGCTGTTTAGATGCCTGTCAAAATACTTGCACTTCCTGAACCATTTCCCGAAGCGGTCACGTGGTATCACGGTGACGAGGCCTTGGACGTCATCAATTTTGGCCCCTCCTCTAAATAAATCACACCTCGACACACGCCTCAAAGCCTCTGCTCATCTAGGAACGTCAATAATTAACACTGTTTTCACTTCTGTATAATGCGTAGCATCAAAAACTCAAACTCTAATCAGGTAGGAGCTTCTTTGCTATAGAAAGTTGTCCTTGAGAGAAGTGAAAAGACACATAGCTTTTGGATCAGGACACCATAGGGACCTTGGTCTTTGTCTGTTTGTTGTTCTACAGAATGTGAGTTAATGCTTCCTGGTTCCTCCACAGAGGGAACCAGCAGAACTCAGAGGTTCCCAGTGCTCCATCTGCCCAGCAGCATCAAACCCAGCTGGACTCCATATTTATGGTCTGTACATGAACTACAACTACTTCTCCATGGGTTCTGTTCACAGTCATCTCCATGCTGCACTTTGTAGACCAGAGGACTGTCAGTCTGTCCAACATGGATCTGATGTTTGGCTCCATGATCTCAGTCTGATGTGTCCTTCATTTATTGTTCTGTTCAGCTGCTGGAGGAAAACATTGTTAGTTTTGTGAAGAAGGAGCTGAAGAAGATCCAGAAGGTTCTGAGTCCAGATGATCCAGAAGGCTTGGAGAGTCAGTGGGAGGATGAGGAGGATGAAGAGCAGAGGAGAAGTAGAGAGGCTTTGGTGAAGATCACCCTGAACTTCCTGAGGAGGATGAAGCAGGAGGAGCTGGCTGATCGTCTGCAGAGCGGTAAGAGGATTTCTCTAAAGATTTAACCTGACGGAGGAATTATTAATTTATTATAGTCAGAAGAGCAGGAAGAAGAGATGATCTATTGACAGGAATCATTTCACTGCTTAAGATATTCTCTGTTGCTTCAGGACATTTGTCCTCAGTTCAACCTAAACTTAAATCCAGTCTGAAGAAGAGGTTCCAGTCTGTGTTTGAGGGGATCGCTAAAGCAGGAAGTCCAACCCTTCTGAACCAGATCTACACAGAGCTCTACATCACAGAGGGAGGGACTGGGGGGGTCAATGATGAACATGAGGTCAGACAGATTGAAACAGCATCCAGGAAACCAACCAGACCAGAGACAACAATCAGACAAGAAGACATCTTTAAAGTCCCACCTGGAAGAGATCAGCCAATCAGAACAGTGATGACTAAGGGAGTGGCTGGCATTGGGAAAACAGTCTTAACACAGAAGTTCACTCTGGACTGGGCTGAAGGCAAAGCCCACCAGAACATCCAGTTCATATTTCCATTCACCTTCAGAGAGCTGAATGTGCTGAAAGAGAAAAAGTTCAGCTTGGTGGAACTTGTTCATCACTTCTTCACTGAAACCAAAGGAATCTGCAGCTTTGATCACTTCCAGGTTCTGTTCATCTTTGATGGTCTGGATGAGAGTCGACTTCCTCTGGACTTCCAAAACAAGGAGATCCTGACTGATGTTACAGAGTCCACCTCAGTGGATGTTCTGCTGACAAACCTCATCAGGGGGAATCTGCTTCCCTCTGCTCTCCTCTGGATAACCACACGGCCTGCAGCAGCCAATCAGATCCCTCCTGAGTGTGTTGGCATGGTGACAGAGGTCAGAGGGTTCAATGACCCACAGAAGGAGGAGTACTTCAGGAAGAGATTCAGAGACGAGGAGCAGGCCAGCAGGATCGTCTCCCACATCAATAGATCTAGAAGCATCCAGATCATGTGCCACGTTCCAGTCTTCTGCTGGATCACTGCTACGGTTCTGGAGGATGTGTTGGAGACCAGAGAGGGAGGAGAGCTGCCCAACACTCTGACTGGGATGTACATCCACTTCCTGGTGGTTCAGACCAAAGTGAAGAAGGTCAAGTATGATGGAGGAGCTGAGACAGATCCTCACTGGAGTCCAGAGAGCAGGAAGATGATTGAGTCTCTGGGAAAACTGGCTTTTGATCAGCTGCAGAAAGGAAATCTGATCTTCTATGCATCAGACCTGACAGAGTGTGGCATCGATATCAAAGCAGCCTCAGTTTACTCTGGAGTGTTCACACAGATCTTTAAAGAGGAGAGAGGGCTGTACCAGAACCAGGACAAGGTGTTCTGCTTCGTCCATCTGAGTGTTCAGGAGTTTCTGGCTGCTCTTCATGCCCATCTGACTTTCATGAAGGATGGAGTCAATCTGATGGGGGAACAACAAAACACTAATTTATGGTCTAGAATAATTAACAAACCAAATCTAACATATCTTCATCAGAGAGCTGTGGACAATGCCTTACAGAGTCCAAATGGACACCTGGACTTGTTCCTTCGCTTCCTCCTGGGTCTTTCACTGCAGACCAATCAGAGACTCCTACAAGGCCTGATGACAATGAAAGGAAGTAGCTCACTGACCAATCAGGAAACAGTTCAGTACATCAAGGAGAAGATCAATAAGAACCTGTCTGCAGAGAAAAGCATCAACCTGTTCCACTGTCTGAATGAACTGAATGATCGTTCTCTGGTCCAGGAGATCCAACAGTCTCTGAGATCAGGACGTCTCTCCAAGGATAAACTGTCTCCTGCTCATTGGTCAGCTCTGGCCTTCATCTTAGTGACATCAGGAGATCTGGATGTGTTTGACCTGAAGAAATACTCTGCTTCAAAGAAGGCTCTTCTCAGGCTGCTGCCAGTGGTCAAAGCTTCAAACAAAGCTCTGTAAGTAATGACATAATTTGGGTTTTCCTGGTAAAACCAGAAAGAGTGACTATTATCCTGGTAAAACTAATGTTTAAGTATCAGTTTCATAAATATATATTTTATTGAAATAAACACTAGTCAATTTGATTTACAGTATAAGATTTAGCTAAGAGACCTGAAAATGATTTTTTGTATCTCAGCACAGAATTAGTTATCTTTATCAAAGTGGAAAATAATTACTTAATTATGATATTTTTTTTTTTTATCATGAATTATGTTCATCCTTGCTAGACCTAGAAACAGAAATTAAGTCACAGATATAAGCTTTTAATTAAAGAAATTTCATGTCATCTTAATATCATATCCCAGCTTATTTCTGTAAACATTTTGCTGATGAACTTAAAAGGATCAAAGACTTGGATGTAGAGTTAGAGTCGTACATTCAGCAGCAGGTAGAGCAGATAGTCAGGTTGCTTTAATGTGCTGTGTTAAATATCTAACCTAGAAAGTCCATTAGTTTGCAGGTTAAATACAGAGGACACATTTTTTGGAACAAAAAAATTATTATTGGAGAAACAGGGAGTAAATTTACCCTATATCAGAGTAAAAAAAAATGCTTTGCTTCAAAAAACATGACTCACCCAGTTTTCTTTAATATTACAAACTGGATAAAACAAACAAACAAATAATTAGGGTTGTCACGATACTAAACTTTTCAACTCGATACCGATCCTAAGGAAAATATTCGATACTCGATACCATTTTCGATACCACAAGGATAAAAACAGACTTCGAAATTCTACAGAAATATTTCATTAATAAATAAAATACAATAAATAAATACAATAAACAATAAGAACAATATTTTGAGGTTGTTTGCTGTGCACAATATTAAGCAAGCTTGATAAAAAACTTATAAAATTAAAATTTAGTTTTCCTTCCTTGGCTATGCTTTGCACACATAACAATGACACTAGCCAAACCGGTTAAGAAACAAAAATAATTCTCAGCAGCTGCACCTTTTACAAAAAAAAAGTCTGAAACTGAAATGTGCACCGAATTATTCAATCACACAGTGTTCTGAAAGTGCATTGTCCTCTTTAGCAATTTAGATGAATAACTGTTTAGGTGCCACTGGTGGTGGCACTGTATCGCTACTTTTAAAAAATTTATCCGGATACAACATTTCAGTATCGATACTTTTTTGGAGTATCAATACTTTTGACAACCCTACAAATAATATATTAATAAAAGGGTTTTGAAAGTGACTAAAGAGACATATTGTTGATGAGCTGGACTTTCTCTCCTGCTTAGAGATGAAGTGAGAGAATATTCTGCAGTGTTGGGCTAGCTACTTGTCCAGTGTAATGAGCTAAGCTATCAGTTACTCAACAATAAATTAAGCTTCACTACACAAAAGCTACCACCTAAAGAATTATAGCAAGCTAAGTTACACTAATGTGTTAACAGTAGCTTAACTACATCAGAAGCTACTTAATGTTGTACCAAGCTAATGTCAATTCAAAATGAGTCTGATACACTGGTTAAAATATTTATTAAAGATCAGCCAATGACATAACACAGTGTAAAAATGCTTTATGATCAGCATAATAAAAAAACAACTAAAGTAATTACTAGTAGACAAACTAGTAAACAATCTGCTGTTATTAGAACCAAATTAAAGGTACTGTGTAGTGTTCTACACATGGAGACATGGCTATGAGTTTGCATTCAATGGACATCTCTAGGGAAAACAAAACCCTACAAAAGGCTTGAACTTCTTATTTCTTTGCAGTGGTGTCAAACTGCTTCCAGAAAGGGCCGTGTGGCTGCAGGTTTTCTTTCCAACCAAGCAATAGCATCAGACTCCAGTCATCTCATCAAGGGAGTCCAATCTGAACATGATGACTTGATGATATGACTGGAGTCTGGTGTGCTATTGCTTGGTTGGAAAGAAAACCTGCAGCCACATGGCCCTTTCTGGAAGCAGTTTGACACCTGTGCATTAGGGTCTCTATAAACAATAGAATGCACAACAGCAGACACTACACTTAATCCATTTCATTACATACAAACACCAGAGCTACCACTGCAAAAAGCAGCTTAAAATAACAACAACAGGAGCCCATTTACAATTGCTAGGTAAGTGAACCACATCTCCCATCATGCATTACAGGAAACAACTACGACTTCAGCCCGACTACAACACCCAGAGTGCACCGCGAATCAGGAAGTAAGCGCATAGCGTCAAACGCGCTTCGTTTCAAAAGTTTTTACCGTCAACTCAGACTAATAAACTTTAACAGTAATCGGCGGATTAAAACAATGCACTCACCAAGTGACCACAGTGAAAAAATTATAAACATCCGACCAGTTAAAGGGCAACAACAGTCGATCAAGCAGTTTAAAATAACCAGCGAGAGAATATTAAAACCCAGCACCTTACCGGTGATGTGCGTCGCTCTTCCAGCCATGCAATTGGATTCTGTCTCTGTGCGTGCACGCTCCTGTTTATCTACGCATCACTAGGAACACTACATCCAACGGCAAGCCAGCACACCAAACCAGGTAAGTGCCACCTCCCACCTAATCAGCTGTGCTGCGTTACACCTGATCACCCGTGAGTTGACGTTGTTTACCCACCACCAAATGACAGTGCACAAAACACCTCCCACTTGACTGAATGATCGCAAGATCCAATGAAGTCACAAATCTTACAATTAATTAATTCTCTTTCAGAGTCCTTCAAAGCTCTTTCAAGGGGTGTTTTTTTTTTCTTTTTTTTCCTTTTCTTCTTCTTCCCGGGCATGATGCATGTTTGCGGCTCTTCATGATGTACAACTTTGATGGCATAGTGGCAGCGTTCGGCGTTCACCACTACGTTAGATTGAGGCTGAGGACAGAGGGTTTTGATCCTCCACCGGAAGAAGGACCACAAGTCTCCTTACATCCCTCTTGATCACAGTCGTGGGTAAAGGAGAGCAGCTCTTCTTGCGGCTGCCCGACTGTGATGCAGGGATGCCAGTGCAAGTCGTGATGTCAGCATCCCGGACGATCCCTTTGTTGTCAGGGTAGACAGACAGAATTCTGCCCAGGCGGAACTGACCTCTCAGAGCATTTGGGTCAGCTACCCAGACGAGATCGCCGACTCTGATGTTTCTCTCTGACCGGTGCCACTTCTGACGAACGAAGAGATTTGGGCCAGCAAGCTCCCTCCATTTGGCCCAGAAGCGATCTACCCCGATTTGGATAGCTCGCAACCGCCGCCAGGAATGAGTCTCCAGGTCGAGACCGGTGGTATCTCCCCCCAGCGTTGCTCGACCCAGGATGAGGGAGTTTGGTGTCAAGTACTCGATGGAGTCCTCCTGCTCTTGAGCTCTGGCGTCAATTGGCCGTTCGTTGGTTAAGTTGGCTGCCTGGTAGAGGAGGGTTTGTAGTTCTCCCCATGTGAAGGACCCTGTGAACCCACCGAGGTTCGTGAGCGCCCTCTTCAGAAGCTTCACGGCAGCCTCTGCAGCTCCATTCCTGTGTGGAGCATCTGCCGGGTGGAACTCCCACTTCCACTCGGTTCTATGTTTTGCAGCCACATTTTCCATGGATAGAGTCTGCAGGCACTCCAGGCGCTTGTAGAACTGCTGTAGGGCTGGTTTGGCGCCGGTGAAGTTTGTTCCCCGGTCAGACCAGAGTTTCCTTGGATGCCCCCTCAGGGCGACAAAGCGAGTGTATGCCAGGAGGAAGCTTTCCGCTGACTGGTCATCAGTGAGGTCCGCATGGACCGCTCTGGAGACCATGCAGCAGTAAACAATCCCCCACACTTTCTTTGAAGTCCTTCTTTTCACACTATCCTTAACCTCGAAGGGGCCAAAGAGGTCAAGGGTGGTGAACTCGAAAGGGCAAGCTCTCTGGGTGCGTTCTAGGGGTAGGTCGCTCATGACTTGCTGGCATAGTTTGGCTCTTTGCTTTGCGCAGGTGATGCAATTGTTAAGCACCTTTTTGACGAGTTTTCGTCCCTGTGTGATCCAGGCTTTTCTTCGTGTTCGAAGTAGGGTTGGAGCGATGCCTTCGTGATTTTCTTCATGGGCCTCCTTGACCAGTAGGGATGCGAGCCATGACTGGCATGGGACCAGTGGTACGACCACTTTATCCTCTTCCAAACACTGTACTCTCCCTCCACAGACAAGAAGACCTATGGTTGGTTCTTTTTGAACGACTAGACGATCAAGCGTTGTGTCTTGGAACTTGACGCCGTGTTGGGCCTCAAGGGCTAAGAAGTTGAAGGCAGCAGCCCTTTCTCCAGCTGAGAGGTAAGTTTTGGCCTCCCACTTTAAGGCTCCAGGGGTCTGGGTGCGTCTGCTTAGCCAGATGTCAACTGCTCTCTTCAGCCAGCCAAGAGCCCCACACAGACGTGTCAGAGAGCTGAATCTTTTTGGTTCGACTAGTTTCACGAGAGCGATGATATTTTGGGCAGACCATTCCCAGGGCGGAGCTGCAGCTGACATGACTGTTGCAGAGAACGCCTTCCTTTGGAGTGCTGCAATATCTCCAGTGACGGAGGAGATGACTTCTCCAGCAGTTTTCACAGGCCATTCTTCAAAGGGGAGTTTGAGGAATGCAGGGCCTTCCTGCCAAGCTGAGCCTTCATCAAGGTCCTCAGGAGGTGCTCCCCTTGTGATGAGGTCAGCAATGTTTGCTTTCCCTTCGACCCATCTCCAATTGTCGACATGCCCGGCCTTTTGGATTTCCCCTACCCGATTGGCAAAGAAGGACTGATAGCCATAGCTATCCTTCTGGATGGCTCCAAGAATGGTCTGGCTATCGACTATGTGGACCCACTTGTCGACTTGGATATGGCAGTGCTTTTCAAAGTAGGACCTCAGGCGAGTTGCGAAGACAGCCCCGCACAGCTCTGCTTTGATGGCATCACCCTTTTGGTCTAGTGGGGTGAGTTTGGCCTTGGACTCAACGAGTCTGACAATGACTCCATCCACGGTCTCCCAGCGGAGGTAGAGCACTGCTCCATATGAAGCTTCACTGCCGTCTGAGAAGGTGACGCCCATGGGGCAGCCTATGGCTCCAGGGGGAGTAAGGCTTCTGGGGAACCTCACCTTGCCGAGTCGTACGCACTGCTCAAAGAGGGTTATTGCAGCCTCCCTGAGATGCTTTGAGAGGGGGTCGTCCCAGGTGTCTTTAACAGGACGGTCTTTTCCGGCCTCCTGAAAGGACTCTCTCACAAGCATCACACCCTTTTGCTTGACGGGTGAGGCTAGGCCAATTGGGTCATAAAACCCTGCGACTTGGCTTAGCAACACTCGGCGGGTGAGAGGGTCAGGGGTGTTTGCACGAACCTCTTCCTCTTGTAGGTCCAACCCAGTTCTCATCTTTCCTCTCCGTTTTGAGAAGTTCACTGAGGTGAGCAGGCGGAGTTTGTCAAAGTCTGGCTCTTAGCCTAGACCGAGTGCCTTATTTTCTTCGTCCCGCATTTGATTTGGGAGTACCAGGGTCTTGGGTTCTGTTGCTCTGGAACAGTCAGGTTGTTTACCCCTCCCACTTTGGCCAGTGAGGACCCACGGTTTGAGTGAGAAGCCGCCTGCTTTGAGTATCTCTTCGACTCCCTCAGTCATCCTGGTTAGAGCTTGGAGATCATTGTGGGAGGTCAATATATCATCGACATAGCAGTCCTCTGTCACAATGCGACGCTCTGGGATCATGGATTTGAACTGGGGCAGGTTGGCAGTCTCCCTCATGGCCACCTGGGCAATGCAACCGGCAGGCTTGTCACCGATGTTGACCCTGACAACAGCAAACTCATCGATTTCTTCCTTGGGGTCATCCCTCCAAAGGAATCGGTGGAGGTGTACTTCCTCATCTTTAAGCCACACTGAGTTATACATTTTTCTGACGTCTCCGAGGGCCGCATACAGACCACTCCTGAATCTCAAGAGGACACCTCGGATAGGGTTGAGAACGTCAGGGCCTTTATGGAGCAGATTATTCAAGCTCATCCCTTTAAACTCCTGGCTGCTGTTCCAGACTATTCTCACTGGCGTCGAGCTGGAATGAGGATTGGGAGCGACCAGGTGGCTAATATACCACACCGGCCCATTCCAGTCTTTGAGCTGCTCCTTGGTGAACTTGACAGCAGCTCCTCTTGCCACCATGTCATTGATTTGCTCTCCGTATGCAGTCTTCCACAGAGGTTCTTTAGCCAGCCGGGCTTCAGTGTTTCGGAAAGTAGCTTCCACAGCTTGGCGGTTGTTTGGCAGACTTGCAGGGTTTACTTTCCAAGGGTAAGCTGCATCCCAGTGAGGGGTATCGCTGTGTTTATCTGCCAAAACATACGAGAGACAGCCTTTTATTTTCTCGAGTTCCCTTTCTTCTCCAAGGGTCATTTCCTGGCCACCCGGAGAGCATTTGCCGCACTTGCAGCTCCCGCATTTCGGGCTGCACGCTGCCCCGATGCTATCCCACTTGAACCATTCGAACACTTCTTTGTTCGTGACAGTGGTATTGCTGAGAGCGGTCAGTGGAAGCTTTTTGGCTGGGACGAGAATCTCTTTGTAGAGGCTTGACGAGGTCCTCATAGTCCGCGCAAAGTGGGTTTCGGACTGGTGGAGAGTCAAGTCTACAGACTCGAAAAGGTCAGGGTGAGTGCCACCGATTGTTTTGCCGAGCGGTCCATCCCACAAGACGAGATCACCCTCCCTCTTTAATGGTTGAGGGACCAGTCGACCCTCCCTGTGGCTAATTAGGAGATCGATGGCCTCAGGCCGGGCAAGCTCTGCAGCAGCGACACCAGGAAAGATTTTCTGAAGCTGTGCTGGAGTGACTGGGTGGCTAACCTCGGCAATGCTCTCTAACCCATAACAGAGTAGCCTATGTTCAGCCACTGTTCCCTTAGTGGTCTTCACTCGCAGGCGAAGGGAGTATCTCTTGGTTTTGACCGTTTTGGTCATCCCTCCGACACCATGCACCATCAATTGAATGCTCTCACCATTCAATCCAAGCCGCTGGGCGGCGCAATGGGTGATGTAATTGGTGTCGGAGGCGAGGTCTATCAAAGTTCCAATGAGCTGGCCGGAGTTGCTTGTTACTTCCAGGAGCATCATCACTACTGGGTACTCGTCTGGTGTTTTCCCAGCAGTACAGGTTAAGGCGGAAGTCTTATTAGAAAAGGCCTTCCTAAATTCTTCTCTGAGCTCAGGGGCAACTTTGTCCAGGAGCTCCTCCTGCTGGCTAGTGAGACCTAGGCCTTTGCTATTTACTTTTCTCTTGGTACTTGCCAGAGGTGTGGATCTGGGGCACAGCAGGTAGTGATGAGGCTCTTCTGTTCTGCAGTCTGCTTTGGTGCAGACAAACTTTTTGTTGCTGCAGACGTTCTGCAAGTGAGGACCAAGACACTGAGAGCACAGCCTGTTTGCATGGAGATTGCTTTTCTTGCCCTGAAGATCCATTCCTCGGAATATAGTGCATGCAAAAAGCCTACCTGCATGGGCCGTCTCAGAGCAGGCAGAGCAAGCAGCAGCCAGTGGCTTTGCCTGGGATCCCCTTTGGCCCGAGGTGGCTTTGGAGTACGCCTTCTTGGCTGCCTTGACTATTGGCAATTTTGCAGAGGGGATTGCCTCTCTGAGGCCTTCATCCAGCTGGTCTAGCTCCTCCAGCATAGCCTCTTGCTTCTGGAGGTAAAGCAGCAGGCAATCGAAGTGGGTTTGTGGGCTGAATCCATGCAAAGGTTCCGCTTTGTACTCGATCCACTTTTCTTTTAGTGAGCTTGGTAGTTTTCGCTCCAGTGACTGCACAACAAGCCTGTTCTTTAAGATGTCCTCCTCTCCTAATATGACCAGGTTGCTCAGGGCTCTCTCCACGGCCTGGATTAATTCAATTGTCTTCCGGGGATTATTCCCCTTCACAGGAGGTAGGCTTTCAATGTCCTCGGCAATCTTAAGGACGATTCTTGCCTTGTTTCCAAAACGATTGTCGAGGCGCTTGAACATCTCCTCTGGGCTTGAGCAGCTGGACAGAACCAAGTCTTTTTTCACCCTTTCACTCAGGCTTGCCAGCAAGTGGAACCGGGTGACTCCAATGGTTCTCATTGGGTTTCCTAACTGTTCCAACTCTACCCACTCGGCCTTCCAACGGTAATAGTCGGTCATATCTCCTGAGAAAACAGGCAGTCGGGTTCTTTCAAGGCTGATCTGTGGCTTTGAGAAGGGTTGCAGGCTAGGTGATAGAGAGGGCCCTGGGACACTGGGTTGGTAGACCGTTTGGTGAGCGCCAGCAGCAACAGAGACGCTGGGTTGGTCAGCACTAGCTGAAATGGGCTCTGATTTGGACATTCGGCTTTGCTTTTTCCAATTCAGTTCCCAGTCTCGTGCTCTGCTTTTAAGTTTGTAGATTGCCTGCTTATGCTGGCTGACTTTGTCAGACACGAGCCGTTCCCATGCTATAACCTTCTGCTCCAATTCATGGATCCCTTCCAACAGGCCATCACGAAGGGCTTCAAATTCATGCTCTGGCATGTCTGCAACATTTGTATTTTCCACTTCCTTGTATTTTTCTTCTGTTCCCTCAATGTGGAGCAGAATCTCAGGCATTGCAAACTTTTTGTACAAGGTTTCTCTGGTGAGCAGGAGAGTGTCACTGTAGACGATGACACACTGCTCAACTTTTGCTTTAGTCCTCCTTGCCTCTTCTTCACCGTCCTCCACATCTTCCAGAGCCTCCAAGACAGCTAGCGCAGTGTCGTGCATCCTGTTGAAGTCAGCACTGAGTGCGCGCATTTCATGAGCAAGGGCTCCTTTTTCCAAGATGTCAGTAGTGAGAGAAAGCTTGTTAGCTCTCCTGGTGAATGCAGCTTGTGCAGTGGACCGTTTCACTTGTAGGTCTGTTATTTTGGTGGAATCCATTTTCCTTGTTTTGTTTTGAAATTTGATGAGGTGATTTGTTTAGAGGGATTTTGTTTTGTTTCCTCTTTGTTGATGGCATCACCGGTTTATAACTGTTCGGTTTTTTTTTTTGATTTTTTTTTAATTTATCCCCACCGAAAAGGGTCGCTAGAAGAGCGAGACTTGGTTACAACTCAGTGTCCAAATGTTGTTTATTTTCTTTCTTGATTTC
Source organism: Cyprinodon tularosa (assembly GCF_016077235.1). Classification (NCBI taxonomy): domain Eukaryota; kingdom Metazoa; phylum Chordata; class Actinopteri; order Cyprinodontiformes; family Cyprinodontidae; genus Cyprinodon; species Cyprinodon tularosa. The sequence goes on along the minus strand of NW_024038125.1, from coordinate 19,566 downwards.
ACACTTGAAACACAGCAGGTTATAAACCTGTGGAAAACACCAAAGTTGTGCTATACATTAGATGCCATGTTCAGATATTTACATAAATAACTAATACAAATTCACTGCAATATCAATGAGAAATCCATATAAATACACATAAATGCATCCATAAGCTATAAACTCTTATTTAGACACACACCATAAAGCGTCAGTAACTACTGTATAAAAATCTGCAGCTTGTATAAATAATTCATATAAATACAATTCCTCATTAAAGCATAGCCAGCAATATCTATAAATATAAACAATAGAATGCACAACAGCAGACACTACACTTAATCCATTTCATTACATACAAACACCAGAGCTACCACTGCAAAAAGCAGCTTAAAATAACAACAACAGGAGCCCATTTACAAATGCTAGGTAAGTGAACCACATCTTCCATCATGCATTACAGGAAACAACTACGACTTCAGCCCGACTACAACACCCAGAGTGCACCGCGAATCAGGAAGTAAGCGCATAGCGTCAAACGCGCTTCGTTTCAAAAGTTTTTACCGTCAACTCAGACTAATAAACTTTAACAGTAATCGGCGGATTAAAACAATGCACTCGCCAAGTGACCACAGTGAAAAAATTATAAACATCCGACCAGTTAAAGGGCAACAACAGTCGATCAAGCAGTTTAAAATAACCAGCGAGAGAATATTAAAACCCAGCACCTTACCGGTGATGTGCGTCGCTCTTCCAGCCATGCAATTGGATTCTGTCTCTGTGCGTGCACGCTCCTGTTTATCTACGCATCACTAGGAACACTACATCCAACGGCAAGCCAGCACACCAAACCAGGTAAGTGCCACCTCCCACCTAATCAGCTGTGCTGCATTACACCTGATCACCCGTGAGTTGACGTTGTTTACCCACCACCAAATGACAGTGCACAAAACAATTATTGAATATAATGCAGGAAATTCCCATTCCCAGCAACATTATTTAGTGATGTTGAGCCAACATGGGCAGCAGTGTGGAACGCAGGAAGACACCCAGAACCTCTCTAAGACTTCAGTCCTGGAGAGGACACTTGGTTCTCCCATTCTCCTCCTCTGTACGAGGCTCTGAGCTCCCGGTGCTGCTGCTGCATCTCTCAGTAGCAGATCCAGAGAGGCTGGATGGATCTGGACTGGAAGGTGGAGGCATAGTTAGGCTTTAGTGTCCCTGCCCATCTGGAGATTCTTCCAGAGAATTTCTCTCTTGTTTTTATGGCCTCTGGTCAAATGGTTTGATTAGAAAGAAGAAAAAACTGCTGATAAAGAGGAAGATAGAAGGAATCAAAAACCCTGATGTGTCATTTAGTTTAATCCATAGATGTATTTCTGAGCTGAACTCATATTTCTGAGAACTTTGAACTGAACAATGCAGTTTTTGAAGTGAGGAACATCAAGTGAACGAAGCTCATCTTGACATCATTTAACGTTGTTCTGTTTAAGGTGAACTAAAGATTGTCCCGTTTTTTGGGGGTAAACTTTAGTAAATTTCCTAGAGAAAGAGCAGCAGCATTTCTCCTTAGGCGCTCAGGTTCTGCTGTTGCTGCCATCGGGCAGCAAAGACCCAGTTCTGCTCTGTGAGAAACTCCATCAGTCATTTAGGCCTTTAAACGTGACTCTGCCGTCTTCAGCTTTGCTTTCTATGTCAGGACATGAACTGAAGGCTCCAACCTTACAGCTCTCAGGTTCCTCTGAGGGATTTCTTCTTGGTTTGTGGACAGAGATGCAGCCCAGAGAACCATGAAGTAAAATTGATCAGCTGGCTCATTTAAAGACACAATGACATTCATGCTGTGCTTTGATGGACCATTTCTGCTTGAATGGAGGCTTGAAGAGGCCTGAACATGAGGTGGAGCCTTGGACACAAACTCTGAGCTGCAGCTGGGATCTAGAAAGGAAAACTGCTTGGTTTTGTTCACAGAATTTAGGAATCAGGATTTTTTTGTCCTGCTCCATTTTCAGGCGTTTGCCGTCCGTAAACTTTTAGTCTGGATCCTACCAATGTTTTCTAAATGAGACCCAGGACTGGGAACCACTGGGCTGTTGGATCATCCAGACACTGATTACTGAAGGACATCATTACGTTTGGACTTTATTTCAGCACATGAAGATAAATAAAGGATAACTAGTTCCAGTAAGAGCTGTGAACTGAGTTCAGAATATTTAGGAAGAGAACTATGAACATGAATCAGTTGATCTGAACCTGCTTGAACTGAGTTCAGAACCAGTTCTGGTTCAGGGAGAACTGGGTCAGCACTGGTAGAAGGTTCTAGATCTCTTTCTAACCTTCATCAGGTTAATTATTCTACAGGATGTCTTTAAAATAGTTCAGTTGATATTTCTGTGAAGAATTTGATAGAATCAGCTGGAAAATAAAGTTAATATCTTCTATTCTAATAAATATTTTCCTGAGTTGGTCTTTGGATTTGGAGCCTTCAGTTCATATCCTAACATAGAAAGCAAAGCTGAAGTTGGCAGAGTCATGGAGGATGGAAATGAACTGGAATTCCTGTCATTCATTTTCAGGGTGTTATGGCTCAGGGTCCTAAAAACTGGAGACCATGCCACAAGGTGCAGAGAGAAACATTGATTTAGGATTAAACACAGGTTAACAAAAACTAGAATGGATGGAAGTGTCTGTATCAGTGGGGTAGAGCAAATGATTGGATGTGTCTGTGTGATCATCAAAGTGACCACCATTTTTCTGATTTCACCATCAAAATGAGGACCGCTTGTTGTAAAGTGAGGACATTTTTCTGCTCCTGTTGAGCTGTTAGCTAACAGTTAGCTTTAGGGTTAATGTCAGGGTCAGGGCATAGAAAGGGTTAAAATGACTGAAAATCAATGGAAGTCAATACATGATGATGGTGATGATGGTGAAAGTGAGATTAATGATGAAGGTTATGATTATGAAGGTTATGATGATGAAGGTGATGATGATGATGATGATGATGATGATGATGATGAAGGTGATAATTATGAAGGTTATGATGATGAAGGTGATGATGATGATGATGATGATGAAGGTGATGATTATGAAGGTTTTGATGATGAAGGTGATGATGAGGATTAAGGTGATGATTATGAAGGTTATGATGATGAAGGTGACGATGATGATGATGATGATGATGATGATGATGATGATGACGATGAAGGTGATGATTAGAAGGTTATAATGATCAAGGTGATGATGATGATGATGATAAAGGTAATGATTATGAAGGTTATGATGATGAAGGTGATGATGAAGATGAAGGTGATGATTATGAAGGTTATGATGATGAAGGTGATGATGATGATTATGAAGGTAATGATTATGAAGGTGATGATGATGAAGGTGATGATGATGAAGGTGATGATGATGGTGAAGGTGACAATGGTGAAGGTGATATAGATCAGGATAGGGATGGTGATGAAGGTGATTATTATGATGTTGGTGATGATGAGGATGATAAAGATCATGACTTGATGAAGGTGATGATGGAGATGGCAATGCTGATGATGAAGATAATGATGATGCTGATGATGATTAAGGTGACGATGATGATGATGTCCAGCATCATGGCGTCCATCAGGGCGGCGTGGAGAGAGAGAAAGAGGCAGGGATTTCTATCCTCTGTTCAGGATCCCCATCACCATAACCTGCAAAGAGGAGCAAACAGGGCAGAAACACCAACACACAACCCAGCTCACAAGGCCTAGGGCTGAACAAAGGGTAGCTGACACACACTGTGTGCAGAGATCCACCTAGGCATGGGCCGCTACTGAGCTCCAATAAAAGCAATAGAAAAGAAAAAGAAGAACTCTGAAATACAGACGAAAACATGGAAGATGAAAAGAGGTACGATCAGTGCAGGTTCATCATCAACAGGATGCTAGCTTCACTTTTTTTCATTTCACACTTTATGTGATGCACAGTTAGAAAAAATCCTAATGTCAGTTTTTCCAGTATTGTGCAGCCCTACAGTGGAATAATTGATCATCTAGTTTAATTGATCTGCATTCATCTCTATTTGTTCATCTTTCCTCCAAAGTTCTCCAGAACTTGTTTGTTTTTTTCTGTGAAACTTGAAGAATTTGGCAGCAGAAGCTGAGTTTGTATTGATAGAGCTGCTGGTGGAACTGACAGAGATAAAGAGCTGAAGTCAGCAGGTCTTTATTGGAGCAGCAGCATGTTGGCATTAATATTAATGAGAGCTCTTTAACTGCTTCTGTTGGACTGTTCCAACCTGCATCCTGTTGGATCAGCTCACATCTTTCTATTCTTTATCCAGGTTGATTGACTGCGGTTTGTCAATGATCAGCTGTGCTTCTTTGGCCTCAGCTCTGAAGTCAAACCCCTCCCATCTGACTGAACTGGACCTGAGCAACAACAACCTGAAGGAGTCAGATGTTCAGCAGCTGCAGGATCTTGTAGAGAGTCCAGACTACAAACTGCAGACTCTGTAAGTAGATGGTTGGAGTGAGTCCAGCTGCTGTCAGCAGGATTGTTCTAAACCCAGTTAGTATCAAAGCAAAGATCCAGTGTTTCCAGTAAAGCTGCAGCTTCTCAGTGGGAGGAGAACGGTGACAGGCTTCCTGATTGGACACAGAGACACCAATCAGCCAATCAGAGGAGCCAGAAGCTGGTTGTGTTCCTGTGTTTGTGTTGATGTGAAGACGACTGTTGTTGTTGTGTTCATGTCTCCAGGAAATGACGCTGGATTCCAGCTGCCAGCCTTCCAACATGTCTAGAGACAGTGGTCCTCATCCATCAAACTGTGGGAGCATCAGATCTGATCTCAGACTCTTTGTTCTCTCATTTCAACAGGAAACAACTGATCAGTTTCATCTTAGCCACAGCTCTGAGATCAGTCTGAATGCAGCCTGGAAATCAGTGGCTCTGATTTCACAAACCATCATTCCATTTAGTCACCATGTGGTCTTTCTACAGAAGTCCACTCAGCACATCTGGACATGTGTCCTTCTGTCATTAGTCTCATCCAGATGTGTTCAGGGACAGCCTCCGTGTTTCTTAGTCAGCTGATATTTCAGAAACAGATGAGATGTTGATCAGCAGCCAGAGTTTCTGTGTCTAAATGGAGCAGCAGCTAACATGTAGCAGCAGTAAATCCATCACTACAGTGTTTGTGCAGCAATGAAGCCTTCAGGACTCTGAGCAGGTGGTTTCCACTGTGGACTGGAGGGAAACCTGCAGAGGAACCAGACTGGATGCTAAAAATGTGTTGAGCTGTGTGAGCTTGGAGCTCAGTGTGTTCACTCCAACCAGACATGTTCATAAGTCATTTTTTGCAAGTCCAAGTCAAGTCTCAAGTCTTGAGAGCTCAAGTCCAAGTCAAGTCTCAAGTCTTGAGAGCTCAAGTCCAAGTCAAGTCTCAAGTCTTGAGAGCTCAAGTCCAAGTCAAGTCTCAAGTCTTGAGAAGGCCTGTCGCAATAATCAATTAATCGCACAAAAAATTCTAATCACTTGATTCATTTAAAAAAGTGCAATAATTTTCATGCTTGCTTGTTTCTCCTTGTGTTTTCATCTCCGTCACTGAGACGGTATAGCTTAAAGGTCGCTATTATATCTATGGAATTATCATTATCTTGAACTGCTAAATGAAAAATACAATAAAAAAAGCACACGCAAAATTTTTTTCCAGATAAATTTTGCATTTTCTTACAGTATTTCCTGACATTTGTGGTTACAACTTTTTTTAGTTTTAGCAATACATGTCTGCTCTTTTATTGAAAATGAGGACTGTGGAAAAAAAAACAATCACAATCCTGCCGTCCACGTACTGTTGCGTCAGTGACATCAGTGTGTTGCACAGGGAAAAATATGGTTTATGGTTTTCTTTCATTTAAATGTTAGTTGTCTGAAGTAGTTGTCTGAGGAGGCGGAGTGCATTAATTGCGCTGCGTAATGCTGCGCTCAGGTGTGAGCAAGGGCTGATTAAAGCCGACATAAAAGGAGTCTGACGGAAAGGAGAAGGAGAACGGAATCTGCAGGTGACAGAGACGGACGCGCTGCCGGGGGAGATGCAGGTGGGATCCGTGCGCCAGGAGGGCGCACTGATGGCCCAGTAAGAAGTATTAGGGCAGAGGAGGAACCTCGCCTGTAAGTAGCGCTCCCCCTCGCTTAAAGCATAAACAGGCATATATCTTCCGACGGGGTTTTGGCGCGTGGAGGCTGGCGTTCTCCTTGCTTCTCTTTTTAGCTGGATCGGTCTGGAAAGGGGTGTGGCACGCCAGGGAGTGGAACAGTGCTGGAGCGCCGCAGAGTCTGTGGATCAGCCAGTGGGTGCTGCAGGCCGATCAATTCAATTCAATTCAGTTTATTTATATAGCGCCAAATTCACAACACATGTCATCTCAAGGCACTTTACAGTTCAACCAGATCATACAGTCAAATTGATACAAAGTTTTCTATCTAAGGAAAACCAGTTGATTGCATTGACTCATTGACTCAAATACAATCCCCCACACTAAGCATGCTTGTAGCGACAGTGGAGAGGAAAAACTCCCTTTTAACAGGAAGAAACCTCCAGCAGAACCAGGCTCAGTGTGAGCGGCCATCTGCCGAGGCCCACTGGGGTTCAAGGAGACAGAAGCAGAGATACAAAAAGCAGCTGTAAAAGGCGTCCAGGAAACACACAGCCAGGCAGACGAGCTCCAAGGCAGCTCCCATGCCAGAGGACGAAGAGAGCACATCCACTCAGTCACGGTCAGAGAAACAGGACCACACTGGAAAACAGGCCGATCTCCAACATCTATTAACAAGGGTGTTGATAGAAGCAGCACAGCTGATGTTTTTTTCCAGGATGACGTCACAGCCAAACAGGAACAGACGAGGCAAAGCTACTCTGAGGAAAAGCAGAGAGAGCAGAAGGTTAGAGATTGAACTAACAGATTCTGCAGAATAGGAGAACAGAGAGAGAATGAAGCAGAATGATGAAATGGGGGTCCCTATGTCCTCCAAAAGTCTAAGCCTATAGCAGCATAACTATAGAGATAGCTCAGGATAACCTGAGCCACCCTAACTATAAGCTTTATCAAAAATGAAAGTTTTAAGCCTAGCCTTAAAAGTAGACAGGGTGTCTGCCTCACGGACTAAAACTGGTAGTTGGTTCCACAGGAGAGGAGCCTGATAACTGAAAGATCTGCCTCCCATTCTACTTTTAGAAATTCTAGGAACCACTAGTAAACCTGCAGATTGAGAGCGAAGTGCTCTGTTAGGAACATCAGGAACAATCAGATCTCTGATATAAGATGGAGCTTGGCCATTTAAGGCTTTATATGTGAGAAGGAGGATTTTAAATTCTATTCTTGATTTAACAGGAAGCCAATGAAGAGAAGCCAGGATAGGAGAGATATGATCTCTCTTTTTCATTTTCATTAGAACTCTGGCTGCAGCATTTTGGATCAGCTGAAGGCTTTTAACTACAGTTTGTGGACTTCCTGATAGTAAAGAATTACAATAGTCCAGCCTTGAAGTAACAAATGCATGGACTAGTTTCTCAGCATCACCCCTGGACAGGATATTTCTAATTTTTGCAATGTTCCTCAGATGAAAGAAGGAAATTCTAGAAACCTCTTTGATATGGGATTTAAATGACAGGTCCTGATCAAAAATAACACCAAGATTTTTTACTTTATTATCTGAAATCAGTTTAATCCCATCCAAATGAAGTGACTGGCTAATCAGTTTCTTTTTCAGAGACTCTGGTCCAAAGACTATAACTTCTGTTTTGTCTGCATTCAGAAGCAGAAAGTTAAGAGTCATCCAGGTTTTTATGTCTTCAAGACATGCCTGTAATCTATGTAATGGGTTAGCTTCATCTGGATTATAGACAGATATAGCTGGGTATCATCAGCATAACAGTGGAAATTAATCCCATGCTGTCTAATAATTCTACCAATTGGGAGCATGTATAAAGTAAAGAGAATTGGTCCTAGCACTGATCCCTGTGGTACTCCACAGGTAACCTTTGAGCGTGTTGAAGATCTATCATTAACATGAACAAACTGAATTCGATCAGATAGATAAGATTTAAACCAGTCTAGTGCTGTTCCTTTAATTCCAACAAAATATTCAAGTCTTTCTAAAAGAATATTATGGTCAACTGTATCAAATGCAGCACTAAGATCCAACAGGACGAGCACAGATACAAGTCCATTATCTGAGGCCATGAGAATATCATTAGTGACTTTCACCAGAGCTGTTTCAGTGCTATGATGAGCTCTAAAGCCAGACTGAAACTCTTCAAAAAGTTCATTATGGTGGAAGTGATCGCAAACTTGTTTGGCAACTACTTTCTCAAGAATTTTGGATAAGAAAGGAAGATTGGATATAGGTCTATAATTGACCAAGTCATCTGGGTCAAGAGACGGTTTCTTAAGCAGAGGTTTAATTACAGCAATCTTAAAAGCTTTAGGTACATATCCCTGTAACAGAGATAGATTAATCACATCTAAAATGGAGGAGGAGATCAAAGGGAATACCTCCTTAAATAACCTGGTTGGAACTGGATCTAACATACAAGTTGAAGGCTTAGATGAAGACAATAATTTTGCTAATTCAGAGAGTTCAACTGGATCAAAGCAGTCTAAACCCGGTTCAGATTCCATGACTACCTCAGGTACAATCGCGGATAGAGGAGTGCTTATGATCTTATTTTTAATAAGATCAATCTTATTTATAAAGAATCCCATAAAATCATTGCTGCTAAGAGCAGGTGGAATGGACGGTTCAACAGAGCTATGGCTCTGGGTGAGTTTGGCAACTGTATTAAAAAGAAATCTAGGATTATTCTTATTCTCCTCTATTAATGAGGAGAAGTATGCTGCTCTTGCTTTACAAAGGGTCCTCTTATACAGCAGTAAACCATTTTTCCAGACTAGGAAGGACTCTCGCAGGCCTGTGGAGCGATATTTTCTCTCCAGTTTCCTAGCATTTTGCTTCAAAGTACGCAGCTCTGCATTAAACCAAGGAGCAAGCTTTCTATTTTTAACGGTTTTCATTTTCAAAGGAGCTGCGTTGTCTAAGGCAATACGCAGAGAACTAGCAACCCCATCAACAAAATCATCAACCTGTGAAGGGGAATAAGCTAAGCTTTTGCACTCTGCAGCACTGCTCAGTGACACAGAGCAGAGAGAAAGTGAAGCAGATTCTTTAAAATGTATAACTGCACTATCTGATAAAGATCTACTAAAATTGAACCTTCTTTTGGGAGAGGAGAACTCTGTTAAAGTAATCCTGAAGGTTATTGGAAAGTGGTCAGAGAGGACAGGGTTGTGAGGAAATACTGTTATTTCTTCACATTCTATGCCGTATGTCAGCACAAGATCCAAAGTATGAAGATGAGAATGCGTGGGACTATTCACATTTTGAACAAAGCCAATAGTGTCTAAGATAGCATTAAAGGCTGCTCTTAAGCTATCGCCTTCAATGTCAGCATGGATGTTAAAATCTCCCACTATGATGACCCTGTCAGTATTTAATACCAAATCAGAAAGGAACTCTGAAAACTCATCTAAAAATTCAGAGTAAGGACCTGGTGGACGATACAAAGTTTCAAAAAGAAGAGGTTTTCTTGCCTTGAAATTTGGATCAGGGAAATTAAGGGTTAAATGTTCAAAAGAGTTGTAGGTATTAATTGTTTTGGGAGTAATCAGTAAGTCAGACTGGAAGATTGTTGCTACTCCTCCTCCTCGCCCAGAACTTCTGGGGATGTGAAAATTTAAATAGCTTGAAGGAGTTGCCTCATTTATGCTCACATAATCACTCGCACCAGAAGCAGCATAACAAGCGGAGCCCAACTTCCAGCCTCTGATTTTTAAGGAAAACTCTTGAATTTTAGGTTTTATCAGGAGAAGAAAAGGACTGTTTTATTATGCCACTTTTGCTGTGGCTTTTTGTATAAATAAAACACTTGAACTTGAGTGCTTCACGGTTTGGGTTTTTTTTTTTTTTTTTACCTCTTCTGTGTGCGGGTAAGGCGAGCGGCGATCAGTCAAGTTAGTAAAACAAAAAACACTTGAATAAGTGTTTTTACACTGGAATAAAATATTGTTCACAAGTCGGAAATCACGAGTCTCAGTCGAGTCTGAAGTCCTTTAAATGCAAGTCTAAGTCGAGTCTGAAGTCATTAAATATGCGACTTAAGTGCGACTCGAGTACGAGTCACAAACTCGAGTCCCCATCTCTGACTCCAACACGTTAAGATGAGAGCTGAAAGGAAGCTGGCTCTGCTCCACAGCTGCTCTGAACAGGACTGAAGTCCCTGCTGCTCTTTATCCTGGATGTGCTGCATCACTGACTGACAGCTGATGGAGAGAGAGAGGCTTGAAACACTCACTGATCTCCTCTCTTTATCCTTCTTCTCTCTGCAGGTGGTGGAGGATCTGATCTTGGTGGAGGAGAGAAGCTGATCTGTGTCCTGATGATCCTCAGAGGTTGAAGCTGCAGCAGTTTGAGTTTAAAGAGACTCTGACTGGATCCTGATGATGAACTCTGAGTTTAGAGATTTGTTTGTTTTCACTCATTTTTTCTCTTTGTTTTCATCGTCTCCATAATATCATGTTGATATTTTTCCATCCAAATTAAAATAGAGAATAAAATGATCTATAACCTGTGAAAAGATTAATTTTAAAAAGAATCCTGAACAGTTTTATCAAACTTTTAATGAACTTTAATGTTAAATTTAGCTGATGCTGTTGTAAACCTCAGAAAGTTCTCTCTCTTTGATTTAATATTCCCACTGAACTTCCTGGATCAGATCTGAAAAGCTGCTCTGTCTTTCTGATTCTCTGAGAGCTGCAGCAGTTTCAGATGCTGAGATCTTTTTTCTTTGAGTGTTTCCTCTATTTCTCTCCATTCATTCTGTCTCCATGTTCACCTGCTGAAACCTTTAGATCCTGCTGAAAATCTTTGTTGTTCCTGCTGATGAACCACCACTGTGGCTCATTGTTAGCAGGTTAGCTAAAGCAGGTGTGGAGCGATCCAGGACCTCAGATGGACTCAGGAAGCCCTTCCAGTCCGGCCCCAGCAGGGTGGAGGAGGGCTGCTGTCATTAAGGAGGAGCTGCTTGGACTGAAAATAGAGTCCAAGGCTGAATCCCATCATTTGGCCTCAACTCTTCCTCACCAACCCTAAGCTAGTGAGCTGTTGGGGGTCCTGGTTGTTCTGAGGAGTTGTAGGGGGGGGCACCCATTGGTCCTTGGACAGAGATTCTGTTTAGGAGACCGTTTGGAAGCAAATATGTTAGAGCTGAGCTTGGAAATGTTTGTTTTCTCACTTCCAATGTTTTAATGACTCAATAATCATTGTAGTGTCTAATTCAAAATGTTCTGATATTTCATGTTGTTTTCCACTGTTAATTATTCTGAACCAGTTTAAAGACAGCAAAGATAGAATATTTCATCCAATATTTTCCTCTACTAGTTACTATCCTGGTCCTGGAGGGTAGCAGCTGGTCTGGATCAGTGATCATCTGGACAATCGTCTAGTTTCCAGTCTGGTGTGAAGCTCAGAAATTGCTCATTATTCCATGTTAAAGTGTTGAAGTTTCAATGTTCCTGCGTGGTTCTCTCAGGGTACTCCAGCTTCCTCCCACAGTCCAACTAATGACTGTTAGGCTGTTTGCTGTTTCTAAGTTGCCCTTAGGTGTGAGTGTGTGTGTGCATGGTTGTGTGTCTCTGTGTTGCCCTGCGATGGACGACCTGTCCAGGATGGATGGATCCTATTAAATGGATCTAAAAAACTGCAAATAAGAAAGAAAACCTCATAAAAATACTTCTTGAACCATTTAAGCTAATTTCATTGTAACCTGTAACAATGTTCAGCACTTTGCTACCAAGTGTTTTGTTCCTCAACAGCCTGAAAAATGCATGTCTAATTTAGAAAACATATTGATTAAAAAGCTGAATGGAAAACGCTTTCTGAATCCATGTACTTGTCTTTACTTGAACAAAAAAGAAAATCTTTGGTATAGTTGGAAAAACATCTTTAAAAGGAGAAGAACTCTGCATTTGTAGCTGCATTGTTGGATAAAACTCCAGCAGTAACTTCAGACATTGGTGTTTGTTGATGTGAATAATTATTTAGATTGAGGTTTATCAACTGCTTCCATCAGACTTGTGCAAAAGTAGCTATAAACTGGTTAAAGCCACAACATCATAAAACATGAGCTATAGAAACATTCATTAGAAAAAATGTTCAAACCTGCAGAAGTAATCTGGGTTTAATACTTTAGTGTTTAAATCTCTACAAACAGAATAATGTTGTTTACTTTGGGATCAAACTAAGCAATATCCATAATCCAGATGTTGCTCTAAAACTTTGTTCATTTCATGTCAGAAATCAGGGTAGCTTTCATTAGCGACTGTCAGCTCTAAGAAACCCCCACATGTGTGAACAATAGGTCTTCTTTGGAAGCCCTGAACCTGTGTGAAGGACACAGTGATGTTTTTCCCTGGAAACAGATCTGATCCTGGAGAAAACCTGAGAAAACTGGAAAGATGGACAGAATCACTCTAAGATCTGCAGTTAGCTACTTCCTGATTACTTTTTAAGGGCATTTGGGTCACTATGGAAAGTGACTGAATGGATTATTTTAGGTTGTGTTGGTTGCAGTGCATCAAAGGCAGCTGAAGTTCCTGTCAGCTCTGGCTGATTTAGTGCAAACACATTACTCCACTCCTCTATAACAAAGGCTGACTCTTGGGGAAGTTTTTGGTGAGCAGCTCTTTAAAGATCTGATGTGTTTCTTGCTGTCTGAGGCCTACGACAAATCTGCAAACCAAGCAATTCTAATATCTTTGTCAAGACTTTCAGACTGTGAAATGCAGCCTCATTCACTGTTAGACACTCGTTCACTCTGAGTGTGAAAAACAAACTATTTAATGGATCACTTTCAGCGACACCAAGAGCAGCTTGTTCAAGAAGCTCAGCTGAAAGTTTTCTGGCTCAGAGCTTTTCTTTTTCCAGCCCAAAGCAATGATTGGCCCTACACTTTCCCTTTCTTCTTTTCCAAAGTTCTGTCACAGGTTTGGACCTTTAAAAGATTAAGCTAACCCATTACATAGATTACAGGCATGTCTGAAGACATAAAAACCTGGATGACTCTTAACTTTCTGCTTCTGAATGCAGACAAAACAGAAGTTATAGTCTTTGGACCAGAGTCTCTGAAAAAGAAGCTGATTAGCCAGTCACTTCATTTGGATGGGATTAAACTGATTCCAGATAATAAAGTAAAAAAACTTGGTGTTATTTTTGATCAGGACCTGTCATTTAAATCCCAGATCAAAGAGGTTTCTAGAATTTCCTTCTTTCATCTGAGGAATATTGCAAAAATGAGCAATCTCCTGTCCAGGGGTGATGCTGAGAAACTAGTCCATGCATTTGTTACTTCAAGGCTGGACTATTGTAATTCTTTACTATCAGGAAGTCCACAAACTGTAGTTAAAAGCCTTCAGCTGATCCAAAATGCTGCAGCCAGAGTTCTGATGAAAATGAAAAAGAGAGATCATATCTCTCCTATCCTGGCTTCTCTTCATTGGCTTCCTGTTAAATCAAGAATAGAATTTAAAATCCTTCTTCTCACATATAAAAGGGATTCCCAAACTTTACCACACCAAGGCCCCCCAACACCAGTACATTTTCAGCTGATGCCCCCCCTCATGTGAAATATGCGTAAAAACTCATGTGTAAGCTACAGCGGCAGAATTAAAAAATGAGTGAACAAACCACCTAAATAAAAACACATTTATTTTGTAAAGATGAAGTCACAATTATATTTTATTAAACTTTAATTCATTAATTTAATGAATAAAATATAGCAATAACATAGGCCCACTTCTTTAATTTTAATAACTTTTTTTTTAAACGATGAACCTCTTTATACCTTCCAAAAACAGAAAGATATGTGAACAAAATAAAACTTTGTCCCAAATTAAACATGCAGGCATTTTATATGATGCAGGCCTAAGAACAGATGTGGCTACATGAGATACAGACGTACCGTGCTAATGGGAGCAGTGGGCTTGATGGCTTCTACAGTTTGTCCAGTCTGGGCTTGATGTCTGTCAGAGCAACACGCATGTCATTCTCCACATTCCAACGTGATCTGTGTTTAGTTTTCAGTACTTTTATAGTGGAAAAAGCCAGACTCATTGTCATTGTGAGTTGCATGTATAGAGCTCCTGGTTCCAATATGGAAATATTTAGAGATTGGTTTGAGCAAACATTTACAGTTACATCTCAGGAGATCCTTTTCATCTGTGGGGACTTTAATATTGATTTACTTAACCCAAACAATCATAAACCTACTGAAGAGTTCATTAATACCATGTACAGTTTGAGCCTTTTTCCCAGAATCACTAGACCGAGCAGGATCACACTCAACAGTGCTACATTAATAGATAACATATTTACTAATATCTTGGATAATAATACCACAAGTGGATTAATAATTCAGCATATTAGTGATCATCTCCCAGTCTTTGTTGTCAGCGACAATTTCTATGTAAAAAATAACGATAAAAGTAATCCACAGTTTAGAAGAGTAAGAACTGAGGAATCACTCACAGCTTTTAAAGAGGACTTATTGAAACATAACTGGGAGTCGGTTTTGTATGAAGATAATGTCGATATGGCTTATGAAAATTTTCTGAATAGTTTTAAAGTAATATATGATAAGAGCTGTCCGTTAAAACCGTTTACTCCTAAAAACAAATACTTTGGAGCTCCATGGATCACTAAGGGCCTGCAAAATGCCTGCAAAAAAAAGAACAAACTTTATAGAGATTTCATAAGGTATAGATCCTTGGAGGTAGAGAATAAATATGAGAAATACAAGAATAAATTAACTGCTATTCTACGAATAGCTAAACAGGATTATTACTGTAAATTATTAGATAGAAATAAGAAAAACATTAAAGGGATTTGGAATGTATTAAATAATATTATCAAGAAAAACTCAGGAAAAATTAGTTTTCCGCAGTTTTTTATAAATAATGATGACAATTTTGAGGACAGTAATGACATTGCTCATAATTTTAATAAATTTTTTGTGAGTGTGGGTCCATCACTTGCAGAACAAATCCCAGATCCTTCAACAACTGGAGCTCTGAGTGAAAGACTAATCAGCAGAAATCCCCACTCAATTTTTCTTACTGCAGTGGGAGAAAAGGAAATTATAGATATAGTCAATAAATGTAAAAGCAAAAGGTCAACTGACTGTGATGGCATTGATATGTCAATAATTAAGAAGGTAATTGAGGAAATCATTCAGCCTCTGAGTTACATCTGTAATTTGTCATTTCAATCGGGTAAATTTCCAGAAAAGATGAAAATGGCTAAAGTTATTCCACTCTATAAATCTGGGGACAGACACCATTTCACAAATTATAGGCCTGTTTCTTTACTTCCACAGCTCTCCAAAATTTTGGAGAAATTATTCATGGGTAGATTACATACTTTCATTAATAAACATAAACTGCTTTCCGAAAGTCAATATGGATTTAGGTCACAAAGATCTACAGCAATGGCTGTCATCGAATTGATAGAAGAAGTCACCTGTGCTTTAGATAACAAGAAATCTGCAGTAGGTGTATTCATTGATCTCAAAAAAGCTTTTGATACAATAAATCATGAAATATTACTTAAGAAATTGGATCGTTATGGCATCCGGGGAGTAGTCCTCCAGTGGATGAAAAGTTATTTAAGT
Organism: Cyprinodon tularosa; assembly: GCF_016077235.1. NCBI lineage: Eukaryota > Metazoa > Chordata > Actinopteri > Cyprinodontiformes > Cyprinodontidae > Cyprinodon > Cyprinodon tularosa. The sequence goes on along the minus strand of NW_024038125.1, from coordinate 3,824 downwards.
AACAGGCAACAATTTGTGCAAATGGGTGACTGCCAATCATCATGCTTGGACATTGTTTGTGGTGTCCCCCAGGGGTCAGTACTGGGGCCAAAATTGTTTATTCTTTATATTAATGACATCTGTAAAGTTTCTATGATACTAAAATTTGTTTTGTTTGCAGATGATACTAATAGTTTTTGTACAGGTGATAATTTGGATCAACTTGTAGCTGATATCAATTTAGAGTTATGTCAACTTAAGACATGGTTTCATATTAATAAATTATCATTCAATTTGGATAAAACCAAGTTTATGTTGTTTGGAAACTGCAAAACTAATGTACATATCCTAATAGACAACGTAACAGTTGAGAGAGTTAATGAAATTAAGTTTTTGGGAATAATGATAGACAATAAAATTTGCTGGAAACCTCACATAAAATACATTCAAACAAAATTATCCAGAAGTATTGCTGTTCTCAGCAAAACCAAACATTTTCTAAATTATGCTGCTCTTCATATTCTGTATTGCTCACTGATCTTACCTTACTTGAATTACTGTGTGGAAATATGGGGCAACACCTACAAAACCTTGCTGCGTCCGTTATGTACATTACAAAAAAGGGCCATCAGAATGGTCCATAAGGCAGGATTCCATGACCATACTAATGTACTATTTATAGAGTCCCGCCTCCTCAAACTCCCTGATCTGGTAGAATTCCAAACAGCTCAGCTTATGTATAAAGCTAGAAATAAACAACTACCAGAGAACATTCAAAATCTGTTCACTAATAGAGTTGGGGGCTATGATTATCGGGAATACCTTAACTTCAGAACCCAGAGGGTTCAAACCACCATGAAGAGAATGTGCATTTCAGTCAGTGGTGTGAGGGTATGGAATAAACTCCAGAAAGAACTTAAGCAATGTCCAAGCATGCGTCTGTTTAAAAAAAGGCTCAAACTGTTGTTCCTCAACATGTACTGTGATGAGGAGGTGAGGTGAATGGTATCACTGCTGAGCACTGTGTGGGGTGTGTATGCTGTGTGTATGCATGGGGGTGCTGGGCCCTCTCCTCTGCTCCTGGTCCTCTGCTCCTGCAGCCTGACGCTGCAGTTGTTGAAGAGGATGGATCTCAGTACTCAGAGTGCTGTGGAACGTGGGTGTGAATGTGGATTTAGGCCAGATGTGTGTGTAGGTAGGCATGTGTGTGTGCATATGTGTGCAGATGTAAATATTGGTATGTAAATGGGTATGTATATGTATGTATGTGGGTGTCAAAAAAAAAAAAGATAAAAATAAAAAAAAGATAATAAAAAAATTAAAAATAACAACAAAACATAGATGTTAAACAGGAAGGTACTTTTAGGTTGCTTTCAGTGCAACTAGAGGGAGAAGGGGTATGATAGATAAGTTCTACTTCTTCATACCCCTTTTCAGACAATTTACAGTAAGTTCAAATTATTTAAATCGAATCGGAACAAGAAATTTAAATTAATATTTACCATCATTTTTTTTATGTGATACACATTTGTTAGTATTTCTGAAATTTCTGAAAAAACAATAAGTGGGAATGCTTATGCATTCCCACTTATTGTTTTTCTGTTTCTCTTTATCAAGTGGGAATGCTTATGCATTCCCACTTATTGTTGTTCACTTCAAATTTTTCTGACTCTAACTAGTCCCGCAGTTTTCAACCGATTTCAACAATTTTGGTATCAAAACGTTCAGCTTGTTCTGGAGAATTGTGCTATGTCTTTTGGTAAAGATATTTTTTGTAGTTTTCGCGATATTCTGCTTTTTTTTTTGTCCCATTGTCTGTCTTGTCTGTTTTTTTTTTGTCCCATTGAAATGCATGTAGAATTCTTAGATTTCAGCAAAATTCAGATAAAACTTTATCATCTTCGACCTTTAACTACTTCAGCATACTTTCAGCTAGAAACACCATTCAACTTTTAAAATGTTTCCGTATCTTTCTGCTATTACTGTTTAACTCAGCTTTTTGCTAACTTTTACAGTTTTGCTTCAGTGAAGCTTCAAACTTTAAAAGAAAATTTAAAGATTTTCAGATTTATAATGGAAGTCTATGGACGGAATTCTTCAACTGCCAGAGTGCGTGCTCTAGCTTTTGAGCTGTTCTGTTTTTTCCGAACAAATTGTTCTCAGTCCCTCTTTTTTAACTCAATTGAAATAAATTATACATCAAAACGTAGGGATTTTTATCAGGATTCAGGAAATATAACCCTAATTTATGTGGCATTTACGGTTTTCCGACAGTTTGGCCCAGACCATGAAGAAGTCCACACTTCCCCAATAGAAATCCAATGAGAGATTTTCCAAAAATCACAGACAAAATCCAAAACGATACATATTTTCGTATCGCTTCCATTTATTAACTATTTGATGTACTAACATGAAACTTGGTATACAACATCTTCAGAACCTTCTAGCACTCACATTGAAGGAATTTCTTCAATATCATTTATGGTTTAGCTGTTTAGCTGACTTGTTCGGGCATAGGAAAACGCTGATTCTGAGAAAAATACTCAAACTCAGAAAATGCAAATTTTTACATCGTCACCGTGGCCAAATAATTTTTAGTAGAAACATGAAAGTTTGCACAGTCGAAGCCCAAGGATGGCTGACGCCAACAGTGAAAGAATTTTTTGAATACCTTTTACGGTTTTGGCTCACCGCTCGTTTGTTCGCAGGGGAAGTTATGCTTTAGGGAGTTCTGTTCTACCATGGAACTCCATGTTATTTAATGAGACCAGCAGGATTTACAAACCTTTATATTTCTCCTTCCCATTAAGGCTGTGGAGGATTATTCTACCAGTTCTGTCTCTTCACTGGAAAAAATTTAATATAAGCAAGTTATTTTTTTTCTTGAAAAAATATTGCAGCATCTAAATAAGACAATTTTGAAGCAGAAAAAGATGATTTACATTTAAAATAAGAAAAATCCCTCACCTTATATTCAGTGCATAACATTTAACTGACTGTCCAAGAGAGGTCTGTAATTTTCATCATGGATACACTTTAACAAAAAAAATGTTGAAAGAAAAACAGGAAATCACACTGTATGATTATCAAAGAAAATATATGATGGACAATAAGTATTTGTTTAATAAAGATCTCAAATCAATACTGTTTATTAGGGGCGGATCATCATCATCATGGACTTAGCCCACAAAAAAATGGTGTTATAATAAGGTTGATTTGGAAAACCAAAAAAGTAAGACGTTATTCCTGCATGTATACATTTAATCATTAGCACCTCATCTTGTAGGGAAATTATTCATCATCTTAGAGCAGGGGTCACCAACGCGGTGCCCGTGGGCACCAAGGTGCCCTCAAGGACCACATGGGGGGCCCTCAGAGTCTTCTAAATAAAGAACAGTTAACCAGTGGGCTGAGTTTGAAATTTTATTTCATTATGTTGCTCTTCATATTAATCATTTATTGTCAAGTGGTTCACACTTTGTTTTTGGTATTTTAACTGCAGTTTTCCCCCACTTGAAAAGGCAGTTTGCTTCCAGAGATCTCACAGGATTTCACTCATCACACCAAAGTTGATTCTTTCCTTTTTTGTCTTTTATTTGAAAGTTCAATCAACAATAGTAGTAGCAGTATTAGTAGTAGTAGTAGTAGTAGGTGAAAAACCTTTAAATATAAACAGAAAACACAATGATTAACATTCTTTAAACAAAATTGTTCCTGAAACAAAATATAAGATTTAAACCCAAAATCAAACATATTCAAAGAATTATTCAGTGATACATTTTAACATTCTAGTGTTCATTTACTTTCTCAAATACATTTTAAATGATTCCTCTTTTTTTTTTTCT